>NW_006921736.1:7351855-7353344 GCF_000298275.1 Orycteropus afer afer | reverse complement strand
ATATAATTATTTTGAATTCCTTATCAGAGAGTTCCAATGCTGCTGCTTCCTCAGGGATGTGTTCTGGGTCTGTATCCTGCTCCCTTGTTTCTACCACTTATCCTGCTTCTTTGTGTGGACTGTGATGGTCTGTTGTCTCCAATGCTTCGTGGCATTGTTGTATTTAGATCTCTGTTAACTGTTTGTGAAGAGCAGCCAAGGGTGATTCAGGCTCTTCTTCGTGGTTTTTTATCATTGTCCCATTGGTGGAGAAGGAGGTAGTGGCTCTTACTCAGTAAGTGAAGTTTCAGGAGGTGTGGGTGTAGTTGTGTCTTATGGGGACTGTTGTTGTCTCCCACTCAGTTAGACAAAAATTACAATTGAATCACCATCAAAAAACTAAAAGCACATGGACAAAAAACACACCAGGTAATCACACAGGAACAGTAACCAAAACATGAAAAAAGGGAAAAAGAGGAAGAAAAAAAATAAGAAAACCTTCAGTATCTGGGAATAGGGCACTAAGAGAGAAAAGGTAGAGAAGGAGAGTAATGAAGGGAAAAAAAATGGAAAAAATGCAAAAAGAAAAACAAGGAATGGAGTTAACCACGAGAAAAAAAAGGAGAGGGGGCCTTAAAAAAAAATTCCAGCCAGGAACAGGGAAAAGAAAAATTTCTGAAAAGTAGGACCTGGGAGGGGAGGAATAAGAATAATAGTAATAATAGTAATAAAAGGACAAAATAATTGATAATAACAGTTGTTTTAAAACAGACAAATACAAGCAAACTAATCACCAGAAAAAAGAAGGTGAAAAAGAAAAAATTAAAAAAGAGAAAAAAAAGTTGATGGAGGACAGGGCAGGGCACCCAGGCTCCATCTGAGCACACAGACTGTGATGGAGTTCCTGTGGACCCAGAAGGTAGGTGGGAGTGGCAGATGGCCACAGTTCCGTTCACCAAGTGGGTGTGGGGTATAAGAGTAACAAGAGGAATGTCACATCTTTTCATTCTCGCAGGTCCAGAGTGTCCTTGGGGTTGCTGGCAAGCAGAATGTGTTCTTAAGCCCCAGCAATCTGTGAGAGTGCTCTTTCTTTAAATACCCAAACTAATCAAGCCACTTTTAAACATTCAAAATGGCAGTGTCCTCTGGACCGGCAAAAGCCCACAGCTCAGCCTGCATTTCTCTTCACCTTCTCTGTTTATTCCCCAGCCACCAGAGCAGTCATCTGTGCAATCCCTGGCTAGCAGGGCTGATTTTTAGGTTAATTCTTAGGTCCTACCACCACTCGGGAGTTTCCAAGCTGTCCGTGCCATGCCATCAGGATCGCTGCCAGACCGCAGCTCCGTCTGTCTCCTTTTGTGGTATTTTCATGGAAATTCTTCTGCTAGTTGGGGTTTAGTCCACCTCTGTATCCTCCCCTTCAAGGCTCAGGGGTCCAGGATTATCTTCTGTGTCTGTGTTAATTGGTTTCCCTTTTCTTTGTTGAAGAGGGTCTGTGGAGTCTTTCTGC
>NW_006921736.1:7324626-7351342 GCF_000298275.1 Orycteropus afer afer | reverse complement strand
GTGAGTTCTGTGTGGCCACTGCAGTCAATTATCGAACCCAGGAGAGAGGTGGTGGTGCTTTGGGAGGAACGGTTGGTGAAAGGGCTGGAGGGAAGCAATATGTCTGGCCTGGCAAGAGTAGGCCTTGGGTTACTGCTGCTAATCCTGTCTTCCCCTTGTAGGGCTAGAGGAGGTTGGAACATGTGGCCTCTCTGCCGTTTTTGCATTATGTGAGCTTTTTTAAATCTCTATATCTACCATAATACCACATCCAGTACCATTTTAATAGGAGGAACTCATTAATACTTTTAAAAATTACACCAGGTGCATCACATCAGAATTAATCTGCAAGCTATTTGTAGAGGGAAGAGAGGTGGAATAAACCAGGAATGATCATGTATCTAGTTCCCAGTGCATACAGAGTACTGTGGTAGGTGGTTTACAGTTACATCGCAATTCGTTATCATTAAAGGATCATAATGTCAATTTTTTTAAAAAATGTCAGTAACTAACAATTATTGAGCATGTATGTATTGCATGAGAACTTTAGTATGTATCATTTATTTAATTCTCACCGTAACACAGTAACATATGAGGTATTTCTATTATTTCATATTGTAGATGGCAGCCTGAGGCTCAGAATTGTCAAGGTATCCCCCCAAGATAACACAGCCAAGAATCATGAAGCCAGGGTGACTGATGATTCTGAACTACACTAAATACATGCCACTTTGCCACCACCCACCCCTCTAGGCTATGCCCCATACCCGTGTTCAGACTGTGTGCACTCTGCTACACTAAACTTTCTCCTAATAATTTCCCAGCTACTTTTTTCTAATCTGTGCCACCCTTTAACAGGATCCCTTGAAGCTGATTTTACCTGTATCTTTCCCCCTTCTGTTGTTACAGTACTGGGGAAACCAGTGAACACTATAGATGCAGGCCTTTCACTATGCCATCCAGGGCATGAAGACAGGCAAACTTAAGTGACACCTTTGCCTGTTCATGTGGGAGACCTCAGTGCTGATGCTGTTGTCACCTTTCCCTCTCAGGAAACATCCATAACCATTGCAGGATGAGCCAAAGAATCATTTTTCTGGAACCTCTGTAGTGCCTGCACACTGAGGCACAGTCAGAATGACTGTGTGTGGCCCATGCTCTGGGCCCAGGCTACTGCTGTTACATGTCAGGACAAGAAATCTTTATTGTTTGATTCTGTTTGGCTGGGTTTTGCCATTGGCACCATGTATGTAACCCTGCCCCTACTATGTGGCTTAGTTTTCTGTAAAGCTCCTGGCTTAGGATAGGTTGCTTAACCTCAAAAATGAGGATAATAAAACCAGTTGCTATCGAGTCAATTCCAACTCATAGCCACCCATGTGTGTCAGAGTGGAACTGTGCTTCACAGGGTTTTCAGTGGGTGATTTTTCAGAAGTAGATTGCCATGTCTTCCTTCCAAATAAAAGCTATCATGTAGTATTGGTGGAAGATTAGGCGAAGTAAAGTAAATCTTTTTAGGAAAAGCCTCGCATGGAGTTGGCATGCAGTAGATATGAGCAATTGCTGTAGTTCCTAAGGCACTTGACTTCTAACCAGAAGGCTGATGGTTCAAACCCACCAGCCACTCCTCGGAAGGAAGATGGGGCAATCTACTTCCGTAGTGATACTGCCTCGGAGACCCAAGGAAGGGTCGCTGTGAGTCGGGTCTGACTCAACGGCAAATAACAACAACATACTTTAAAGACTGAGAATCATTTCCTTTGGTGACAGCCTCTCAGGAAATGATCTTAGATACCAGTTTTGACTAATTATACTTTTATTGGTCTATTCCCTCAAGGAAGTGATTTTTCTCTTGTCATTCCTGGGATCTAAGATGTATCAAATAGTACGTGTTCACCTTTTAGTAATAGAAAACATGACTACCAATGGTAGAAACCATGTTGTTGTTGTGTTATGTGCCGTCGATTCGGACCCGACTCATAGCTACCCCTCCTTGGGTCTCCGAGGCAGTATCACTACAGAAGTAGATTGCCCCATCTTCCTCCCGAGGAGTGGTTGGTGGGTTTGAACCACCAGCCTTCTGGTTACCACTCAAGTGCTTTAGACACTACACTGCAAGAGCTCCTGGTTGAAACCATAGAGATGTTTTATTTACTTGCCCAGAAGTCTGAAGGTAAGCAATCCTAAGATGGGCTTGGTACCTTAATAACATCTGATGGTTGAGTTAGCATCTCCACAGTTCTCTTAGCTTTTCCTTCATGCTCACAATATGGCTACCAAAACTCCAAATAATACCTTCCTGCATTACTACATTTAAAGACACAGAGTTGGGGGAGAGGACAGGGCAATGAGAGAGACAGCTCTCTCTTCATTAGCTTTTCTTTTTATTATGAAGGAAATACCTTTCCAGGAATTTCTCTCTTATGTCTCTTGGCCAGAACTAAGTTAGATGGTTGTCCTGACTTCAGAGAAAACCGGGAAAAGGAACAGCTTGAGGTAGACCAAAAAAAAAAAAAAAATCCAAACTCACTGTGTTGAGTCAGATCCGACTCATAGCGACCCCTCCTTGGGTTTCCTAGGCAGTATCACTATGAAGTCGGTTGCCCAACCTTCCTTTCAAGGAGTGGCTAGTGGATTTGAACTGCCAGGCTTCTGCTTAGCAGTCAAATGCCTTAGGCACTACACCACCAGAGCTCCCGCTTGAGGTGGAAGAGATGGAAAATAAAATTACTTGGGATTGGTTGTTTGGGTAGCCTCCCAGAAATATGGAGTAACAGTTCATAGTTGACCATCTGAAGTTAACCTAAAATCTAGGTTGAGTCTAGGAAAGGAGATGGATATAAATATTATTTTAAGTATTATTTAGAATGATGATATATTTCTGGATTCCCACATCACTGTTGAAGCAAAAATTTCTTGCGTTCAAAGAGAGTTAGTAACTCAGATACTCTTTATTTTCTTCACCAAGCTTTATCCCATCTCAAGCTCTCTGTTTCACATACACACAACATTTTGTAGATGGCTCAGCTTCCTGCTCACAGCCATAATTCTAGATTGTTTAACCCAGTGCACATGGCATTGGGTGTGTCTGCCACCCCCAAAATGGTCTTGGTTCTTTGTTTGCTGACTGTGAAAGAAACATCCTGACAGTTGTGATGTATCTATAGTGTTGTACAGCTGGCTTCACAGGCACTTTATTACATCAATACTCATCTTTCTCACAAAGCTAAAAAAATTCATCACACCTTGAGTTACAGTGAAAAATTATACCTGAATGTGTATATTTTGGATTTTTCAAAGATGGACAGAATAGAGGCATGTCACTGTTTATTAACCTTTTTTTAGTGTCACTCATGGTCCAAATGGGATGAGTTATTTGAGTTGGTAGAGCAAGGCATTTCCCCACTGATGGCTGATGTCTCAGAAGACACAGTTTACATGCAACATGTTGTTAAGGGAGTAGCAACTACATATTCCCAAACAGTATAAAAGATTATTTTGCGCCGTTTCTTAAAGGGTGCACTTGGTTCTAATCCACAAGGATAAATCTTTCACCTGAGTTACCTCAGATAAATCTACAATTCTCATCAAAACTTTGTGTTTATAAAAAATATAACTTTTTCAAAAATTACATGAAAAATTTAAATTAAGGATTAAATTTGACAGAAGTCTTCAAATTTTAAAGAGTTTCTTAATTTCCGTTGAGAAGAAAAAAAGATTTTTTTTTTCAAATTTAAAAAGTGAATGTATAGAATCTGAAACTGGAAACGAAATATCCTTCTGCTGAAGATCTGGCTCCCATGAATATGGAAATTTTATGACATCTCTCAAATTGCGCAGTCAGAAATATGGTAGCCACTAGGCACTGTGGCTATTTAAACTTAAATTATATAAAATTAAGAATTTAGTTCTTTAGTTGTGCTAGCCATATATCAAGTACATGATAGCCATGGGTGGCATTTAGGAGACAAGAGAAGACCCATAAGGCTGCCTGGGTAGTGTTTGTTCTTGGGTGCCTTCAAGTTGATATTCAACTCATAGCGATGGTATGTGACACAGTAGAATTGCTACACAGGGTTTCCTAGGCTATAAAGTTTACAGAAGCAAGAGTTCCAGGTCTGTCTTCCACAGAACCACTGGCTGGGCTCAAACCACCAACCTTTTGGTTAGCAGCCGAGCACTTAACAGTTGTACCAGCAGGGCTTCTTTCTAGGATATATAGTTAATGCTGATGTAGCTGAGGCTGGAGAAATAAGGGGGCCATAGCATTGCTCTATTGCCTCCTCCTCTTCCACTGCCTTCTCCCTCTTTACTTTCCCCTTCCCTTCAAACTGAGTGGATCCAGACACCTAAATTATCAAGTCTTGGGTTGAGGTGGATTGGCATCCCACTTCAAGGCAGCATCAACGTCTAGGGTTCTAGTCAGGGGCTGGTTCTGGCAGTCAATCTTGGTAGCAGGTGGGTGCTAGTATGATATACCAAGAAATCAGATCGACCAGCCATAGCTATGTTTGGATCTGGGCTCCATCGCTTATCTTCTGTGTGACCAAGATCCAGCTTACTTACCTCCTCCAAACCTTGATGCTGTCATTTGTAAAATGGAAAAAAAAAAAATAATAATAATAGCACATATCTTACAGGGTTAATATAAGGATTAAATGAGAATAGACATGTTAAGTGATTATTAGGTACAGTCTAAGGCACATTAAGAATAAAATAATTAGTAGCTTTTGTTATTGTTGTTTTTGTTGTTTCTATTACTATGGTTACTAGTCCCAAGGAGGCTGACTGGTCTGGACTCTATGCTTGGCCAGGGAAAAAAATCAGTCCTGACTGGATGGGAACCAGGACTGAAGGCCAGAAGGCGGCTAGGACCTTGTTCACTGGGCTCCAGCTTACATGTCAGTGTAAAGAGATATTTCCTGTTCACCCTTTCTAAATAGGTTCCCCCCACACCCTGTTATTACTTTATCATCTTATACCATAATTGTCTCTTTCGTAGAAGGTGGTAAATTTTGGAAATACACGTTAGTATGTTTTGGCTGGTTATCTTCCTATAGATGTGAAGATGGTGTTACGCATTAAGGATTTAAGAATTAATGACATATTATAGTTAATAACTGGGCTCATGAGAATGTCTGAGGACTGACCCTTGGACATGGAAGAAGGAAGCCAGGGATAAAGCAGCTCGTGCATTTTGCATTCTGACTAATCTGCATTGAAACCTAGCTCTGCCAGTTACTCACACTGTAACCTTTTATAAATCATTTCACCTGAGTCTCCATTTGCCAAATCTGTGACTGGGGAAGATGTAAGAATTACATGATAAACATTATGTTTTCTACTTCAGTTAGGTATACAATAAATGGTAGTTGTTAAAAGTATGGGGGAACCAAGATAGAAGTGGAAAAATAAAAGGTGATTTATGAGTTTGTCACCTTTCCTTTTCTTCTATCAATATTGGCTCATAACTTCAGCTATAACGTATGCCATAGTCAGGAGCTGTGTTTTAATATTTGAGTTAAGTAGGTTGTCAGTCTTAGAATATTTTATATCTCCTAGAATAATTTTACAGTTGGTCAAGGGACTGAGAGTTTGCTATGCTGAAGATAAGAAGACCTAGGCAAACTATGAGGAATTTTTATGTGTGTCAATGAGTATACATTTGAGTTTCTGTATATCTATGTGACATGTTTGTTGATTATGAGTACATATATGCATGTCGACGTTGTGTATCACTGAGTCGATTGCGACTCATAGTGACCCTATGGCGTAGAGTATAACTGCCCCTTATATATACAGGATAGAGGTGTGCGGGACAATAATTGCGTGGCCTGGGACCCACACCACTGAGGGACTTAGCTTGTTGTTGTTAAGTGCCATAGAGTCAGACCCGATTCATAGCAACCCCTCCTTGGGTTTCCGAGCCAGTATCACTATGGAAGGAGATTGCCCCATCTTCCTTCCAAGGAGTGGCTGGTGGGTTTGAACCGCCAGCCTCCTGGTTAGCAGTCAAGTGCTTTAGGCACTATGCTACCAGAGCTCCTGGGACTTAGCTTAGCTAAGCTTAAGGACTTAGCTTACCCAAAGGACTGTGTGAAAACTTTGGCTCTAGCTCTGCTGGTGCAAGATTGCCACCTGGTCTCTGAGAGCCATACCAGGCCCCTGCCCATGGTCTCCAAGGAGCCAAGGCCTCAGGCCCAGGCATCAGGCACAGGATGCCCAGGCCAAGTGTGTAGCACCCTCAGAGGAGCAAGAGCAGTTGGACAGGCAGCCATGGATAGGCACTGGGACCCCTTCCCTCTGCTGCCCCAGGACCAGCAGACACTGGACCAAATATATACCAAATATAATTAGATAAAATATATGAGAGGGGATGTAATGTAGTGGTTGTTAGTGTACATTCTGAAATTAAGACTACCTGAGTTCAGATCCTGGGTCTGTCACTTAGTAGCTCTGTGACGTTAGGCAGTTTATTTAACCTGTCTGTCTAGAGTTCATTACATCTATAGCAGGGCTGGATTTATTTTAGACCTCTAGTTTTCTCATTTATAAAATGAGATAATGATAGAGTTACCTACTATATAATATTATTCTGAGGATTAAATGAGTTAATACATACAACATGACTAAAGTGAGTAGAAGTGTGCTTGGCACTAAGTGTTTCCTGTTGTCAACATTATTGTTTCCAGCTTGCCTACAGTCTCTCTCTCTCTCTCTCCCCTTCCTGGCTCTATAAACTTTATTCAGTTATTTTCTTCTCTCCCATACTGAGATATATTGTTTCGTTCTTCATGGATTCCCCAGCGTCTGAGGAAGCTCTACAAAGAGAAGTTAGAAATCATAGGTCATGTGTGATCAGTGACCACAAGACTATGAACTCCTCCATCCCATGCCCTAACAGAGCTTCCTATCAGAAGCTGAAGGGGCCAGGTCTGCATCCATGAGACAGGTCAGCAGGAGTAAGGCCTTGAGTGTGAGCCAACTATTAACCTGAAATGATGAAGTTGAATCCTGTGTGCATAAATTGTATGTGTGTATGCATATACACATAGTTTTACTCTGAATCTCAAGCAATTGTAAGACTGCTAGGATGAAGACCCTACTGACTAATCAATAGTCTCTGTGAGTTGCACACACAAAGACACTTTAAATTACTGGGAATTGAAAGCCATTATTACTATTTATAGTAAGTAGACAGTAAATAACAGAAAAAAATTACAGTTAAAAACAGGAACAGATTTGAGGTAGACAACTCCCTTCTATTTTATTAACTATGCAAAGGCCTTCGACTGTGTGGATCATAACAAATTAGGGATAGCATTGTGAAGACTGGGGATTCCAGAGCACTTAATTATTCTCATGAGGAACCTACAAATAGACCAAAAGGCTGTCATTCAGACAGAACAAGGGGATACTGTATGGTTTAAAATCAGGAAGGGTATACATCAGGGTTGGTATCCTTTTGCCATATTTATTCACTCTGTATGTTGAGCAAATAATCTGAGAAGCTGGACTATATGAAGAAGAACATGGCATCAGGCTTGGAGCAAGAACCATTAACAACCTATGATATGCAGATGACACAATGTTGCTTGCTGAAAGTGAAGATGACTTGAAGCACTTGCTGATTAAGATCAAAGACTACAGTCTTCAGTAGGGATCACACCTTAACATAAATAAAATGAAAATCCTCACAACTGGGCCAATAAGCAACACCATAGTAAATGGAGAAAAAGATTGAAGTTGTCAGGATTTTATTTTACTTGGATCCACAGTCAACACCCATGGAAGGAGCAGTCAGAAAATCAGATGACATATTGCACCGGGAAAATCTGCTGCAAAAGACCTCTTTAAAGTGTTAAAAAGCACAGACGTCACTTTGAAGACTAAGGTGCTTGACCCAAGCCATGGTATTTTCAGTCACCTCATATGCATGTGAAAACTGGACAGTGAATAAGGAAAACTGAGAAAGAGTTGATGCCTTTGAATTGTGATGTTGGCAGAGAATACTGGAAGTACCATGGATTGCCAAAAGAACAAGCAAATCTGTCCTGGAGGAAGTACAGCCAGAATGCTTCTTGGAAGCAAGAATGGCCAGACTTTGTGTCACCTACCTTGGTCATGTGGTCAGAAGGGAGCATTCCTTAGAGGAGGATATCATGCTTGGTAAACTAGAGGGTCAGTGAATAAGGGGAAGACCTTCGATGAGATGGATTGACACAATGGCTACAGTAATGTGTTCACGCATAGTAAGGATTGTGAGGTTGGCACAGGACCTGGCAGTGTTACATTGTATAGTCCATAGTTGTTGCACTGTGGGTCACTATGAATCAGAGGTGCCTCAACAGCACCTAACCTAACAGTCCCCTCTGTCTCTGTGAGCTCCCTACTTACTGTCATAGGAGAGGAACCCACTTTGTCTAAAAGGGACCCACTCACCCTTCCCAGATTCCCCAAGTCCGTTTATGTATCATTGGGTGGGCACACCACAGACCAGGGGTAGCAGGTGTCTCTCTCTCTCAGTAGATGTGTCATGAGGTCAGGTAGGGTGTAGTATGGATGTGTTTTCTTTTTCTTTCTCTCATCCCATGGCTTACTGGCCCCTTGTGCTTACTGGTCTAGCTCTTACCCAGCCACTTGGGCATAATCTTAGGCCAGTGTCACGGTAAGGTCAGCATTATGACAACTCTCCAGGCAAAACTGTTTTACAGGCAACCCCTGTACAATGTTTGCCCAAGCCTCTGCGTGCCACCTCTCAGCCCCTAGGGATTACAGTGCTCAGCGTAGCTGGGGCATCTGTTATTGCCAAAGTTATGCCACCTTGGCCTTCCTAGTAGTGCTTGTTCTGCTTGGGCGTGTGTCTCCACAGACCTAGAGTGTTTATTGTTGGCAGCCTTCTGCCTGGAAGTACCTAGCTCCGTTCCATGGGCCAATTCCCCCACCACTGCCGCTCTAACTGCTGCCAGCTGTAGGTCTCATGGCTGCCACCAACTCTGCCACTAGGCCCCCATGAGGCCTCTTCTGTGTTATCAGTTTAGTGCTACAGCTCTTTTATTGACCCATATTACAGCTCTTTTAGTTGGTTCTAGGTTCTCAGCACAAAAACTCCAAGTATAAAGGGCATGTTCGTCTCTAGGCTTTTGTTGATCATTCTATGAGAATGGCTACTTACAGAGGAAAACTCCTTGTCATTATTCAGGTATGGCTTTCCTAGCGGGATCCTAAACTGGACAATCCCTTAGGCAGATCATAAACCTACCAATTCTGTTGGGTAGATGGCAAGCCACCAACAAGTTCCTGCAAACTGCTTAGGTGGCTAGCAAGAAGACACTTACTAGAGTGTGACTCCACCAATCATTTGGAGAGAATTGCAATCCCAGGGGCCAGAAAGGCCACACAAAAGAAACCCTTGCACTATTATTTCCATCCCTGATACAAGCCACAGCCATAGAGTTTATTAAGTCTGTATTAGAACTTGTGTTGGATTTGTTTTAGAACTATAGTTTAATTTGCTTTGATATCATCTTAATTTCTTTCTGTCTGTGGGACCTGACTTACTCTAACTTTTTCCAGTCTTAGCAAAAATATAACATGGACTGATGACTATATTACATAGGTTACTTGAGTTCCTGTAGGTTTTGAGTGTTAGGGGAGTTTGTTGGTTCATGTGTTTTTTTATTGTTTTACTTTCTCTTATGGGTTAACATATATTGTAGAGTTGGGGAGCCACATAGGGAACACATCTGTTTTGGATTCCTACATTGTATCTTCTGGTTGCAAAGAATCCAAAACCCAACTCCAACTGGCTAAACAAATAAGGAAATTTAACTGGCTCCTGTGATTGAAAAAGTTCAAGTATAGGACTGTCGTCTAACAGTGTTGTTAGGAATCTGTCCTTCTGTTGTGACCTCAGTGTTGCTGTGCCCTGACCTTTTTTCAGTTAGCAGCCTCTTTGTGGTGGCAAACACAGTCCATGTTCTTAAAACTTAGCAAGCCTAGCAGAAGGAAGGTATTTCTGTCCCATCAGTTCCCACAGAAATCTAGTCACTGTGAGTCTCTTTCTTCTGGTTTAGGGCACTGCCATCCACAACCATCAACCAATCAGTGTGGCCAGCAGAGGGGAACCACACTGATTGGCCAGCTCTGGTTTATGGCTCCACCCTCTGGGGAGCTAAGAGATGGGTCAAACTTTTGTGGTCCATAGGAACCAAGACGTGGGTGGGAGATTCCTAAAAGAAAAGCCAAGCTAGTGTCATCATAGGAAGGGGAGAGTGACTGTCGGGTAGGTAGCAACTACAGCTATCCAGTACCCTCTTTCCGTATGATTTTAATTGTGCAGGTGACGATGGGAAAACCTCTTGCCCTGTGGTGTCTCAATTTCACCCTCCAGCGCAGCTCTCAGGCCCCAGGCCTGATTTTATTTACAGCTTGAGCATACCTCTTTCTTCTTTCCTGCAATCGTGATACCTCGGTCTTTCCCCCAGAGGTTGGAGCAAATGGCTTTCTCTGAGCCACAATCAATGGCATTCCGTAAGGTGTGACAGAAGAGGCCATCTGGCATTTGTCCTACTGCCGCTTCTCTCTGCCCAGGGAAGAGGCGCGTGCAAGCCAGAAGGTCGCAGCTCAGAGAAGCACTGCTGTCTCTCAGAAGCATCACCCCCAGACTCAGGTCTGTAGCCACAGGGACGCCACAAGAGTCAAACGCTTGGCAAAATCACCCCCTTCCGTTTGGAAAATTTACCATCAGAATTGGGTCTCAGAATAACAATCACTGTGAAAACGATTTTTGAATAAAATTATAAATTTGAGTGTTCTGCACAGTATTTTCCCAAATATTGGATAGTTTTTTTTTTTTTTTTTTTTTTTTTAAGATGCTAGCGCTGAGATCTCTGGCCCATTTCAATTTTTATTGAAATAAATAAACCCAATAAAAACACTTATGCTGAGAGCTGTAGCGCCACAATAAAAGAATCACCCGGTATTGAATTTATTGATTTATTTATTTACTCCAACTGGAAAATCGAGTATTGTGTTAATGTATTTTATAAGAATCACAGTGCTCGATGAAATGGCTAATTTATTTTAGCATATACATAAATAGCTAGCAATTTTCCATGAGACAGGCTAATGAAAACGATGCCATGAAATTGTCTATACTATGAGGAGTGACGGAGGCGGGTTATTATTGGGTGAGTGCTAAGACGCACTGAACTGGCCATCATATCTTTGAACTTTTGAACTGCTACTTGTTTCATGTGATTTATTGATTTTGCTATCTCTCTGTTTCGTTCAACTTTAGTTTTTGCCCAGCAGTGCAGATAAGTGGCGTAGGAGATTTAATTTCATGGGTATTTGGGGTTAAAACCTATCTTTAAGAAGAATGCTAAACATGTTTTAATAAAACATGAGTTGGAGAGGTTTTAGGTTTCTGTCTGATATGGATCTGATAAGAACCAAGGCAGTTGAGAGGCCAGCCCAAAGGTTCCACGCTGGAGAGAACTCTTGCTAAGCTGGGGAAGTTTTACCATGGCCACGTGCATTTTATTTGTTAAATAAGCTTGGCTTCATTCTTAATTGTACATATCTTTTATTCCCCTGCCTGGGCTCTTTTGCTCCCTTCACATGTTTTGCCTCCTTGCCTGGTCCAGGGGTGGCTTCTGGGGTTCTCTGAGGCAGCAGCGTGTTGCCTCTCCTCCCTTTCTTGCACTCTGAGGGCTGGCTGCTGAGGCAGGTGGCCGCTATTTAAACATCCTCAGTTTGGCAGATCTCACTGGGAAACTGCTTTCAGGAGCAGCCATCGCTCTTACCTAGGGCATGAAGACATGGACGCGCCTGCTCTGCATTGGGGCCCAGCTCGCAGCTGCTTGGCTCTCTGCATGTTCGCTCTCTATGGTCCCCATCAGATGCTCAACTGTCCTCCTGACCAGCCAGCCCTGACCTCTGAGGGATGCTTCGCTCGCTGCTTGGAGGGAAAATACCATACTTAGTGATAGTGGCAAGAAAGCAGCATTACTTTTTTTATTGTCTTTGGACCTGCAGAACTTTTCTTAAATATGTAACATCTTGGGAACTCATTCTTGATCATATGTCTTGTTTTATTAACTAATTTCTAAATATGATTTGACAGCAGTATTTTGTCCTTTCTCTTTTCTTTTGTTGGGAAGTAGGAGGAATAGGGGTGGTGGAGAGAGCTTTGTCATGTAAAAGTAACCATCCTAGAGATTTCAGGTAATAAATTTTCAGGTGCATGAACAGTTAATACTCTTCACTTAGTGCCACAGTATGTGGAAATGTGGAATTGTTAGGAGGGTAATAGCCTCTTTCTTTAAAAAAATCTGATATATTTAGAGGTACTTTTAAATGACCAAGTAATTTTAACCTTCGGGGAAAGATGGGGGTGGGGGTAGACAGAGAAGAAAGCTTGAATCTCTAGGAGAGTTTGAAAATTCACATCCCTTTTAATGATTAAACTGGCAAGATCTTTGTTTGGATGTTAAAAGCTTTTTCTTACATTGCAAACATTCTCAGCAAATTTACAGTCAGATATTTGGAAACAGCTAACACTTAGAAAAAATAAGAAAAAAGGAGGAGGAGGGCCTGTTTGAACTAGGAAACAAAATTAGTGGGAATGGCTAAAAAGACAGGACTGATCCTAACACCATTAGCTGGAGGAAAAAAAATTTCCATTTCATTGCAACTATGTTATTGTTTACTTTACCATACACATCCTAATATGGTTACCTCCCTGTCAAAAGAGGACAAGTCCGGGGGATGAGAGGCCCCCTCCGGGAGAAAGCTCCTAACTGCTTCTCAGACAATAAGAAACAAACGGTACAACTCCACAAAAGGCTTCCCGGAAAATAAGTGTCAAATAAATCCTACAGAACTCTCGCTTCTGCCATTGAGCTCTGTATATGCAAACCTGTTTTCGTGCCATTGCTGCCCAGGCTGAGCTGCGTTTCTTTGGAAATATAAGCCACTGCTTTTTCTTCCCCCTCCCCACTTCATCTGAGGGCTCTGGATTAATTCCTTGAGACATATCTTTGCATACATGTCTCATGAGTTATGTTTCCTGGAGCCTTTTACTAGGAACATTAAGGTAAGAATGTTGATTTAGCCTGGGACCTTTGTCACTCAAACTAATGCTCATCAGTGATATAGACGTTGTAAAGAAATATTGCAGAGTCTTTTGTGCCCCCCCTCCTAAACGGAGAGGTGCAGTTGCATTTAATTGTCATGCATGAATTCGGGGGGGGGGGGAATGCCACCAGTTGTGGATGAGATGGAACAGAGGTGTACTCACTGGTGTAAACACTGCTGAAAGCACCCCAGTCTTTTGGCAGCTGCAACAGTTTCATTAGAAGGCTTTTCCTGTTGTTTCTTCCAATTCTTGTTCTGTCCTTGTATTTCTTTTTTCTTCTGCTGCTGTTTCCTTCTTTTTTTCCCCCCAACTCTTCTGATCATTTCTAAATTCTCATGGTCTTGAGACTTGCCTGTTATTATCTGCAACTCCAGAACAAAGGTAGGTTGCTCAACTCTGTGCTTCAGGGGAGGGCCAAGTTATTTTGGGAGAGATGTCTTTCTAATGCATGAGTGGCTGACCTAAAAGCGGTGGTGGAGGGGGACCGTGCCTGGAGCCCAGGGATGAGAGAGCACGCACCGCAGCTTTTATGTAGTGGAGTTTATTTTTATGCAACTTAAAGAAGCGGCAGCATCTTTTATAGAATGGACTCATTAGGTCCTGTGATTCTGCTCTGATGTAACTAGCCCTGAAGAGTACATTGCATTACCAAACTGGGCTTAAGATATTTGCGTATGCTTACATTTATGACAGCAAATACAATTTTCTGATCAGAATCACCATTCAGGTTATTACAGTTAAATAAAGGATGTAGGTTTTTTTTTTTTTTCGTATTTTGGGGTTTTGTTCTTTTCTGCTGAATGTTAATGTAAAGGTGTTAGTATTTGGGTGACTGGCATATGTACTTTTTCTTTTCCTTTGGTCTAATTCCTTTCTTTCCTGGGATGCCTTCATTTATTTCTCAGTTATTTTGTTCTCTAATTTCGTACAGGCTGCTGGTGCTCTGTTGGAGTAAAGGTAGAGGTTTGCTGCTTTTAACTAATTGTGCCTTGCTGGGTGACAATATAATAGAAAGGGTAAAGACCACAGAAATTTATCTCCACCTAAAAGAGGGACTGGAATGGAGTGGTTCAGATTCATAATTGAAAACCACAGTAAATTAAGCCTTAGTGAGGGATATTACAGGCTATTAATCATAATAAATATGTTTGGCAACATTGTATTTGTGTTCTATAGTTTTCAGTTAAGAAAAAAATCAAAGTCGGTGATTAGAAGAGGGAATAGTTGGTTGGCTGGTGAGAAGCTAGGCTGTACTTGTTCATTAGTTCAAACCGCATTAAAAGTGAGCAGTTTGTTCCAGTATCAAGTATGTCGTTTCCAAGCAGATTGGAATACGTCCCCGTCCAAATGCAATCTCTGGTTCATGCCACAGTGCTTGGCATTTTCTGAACATCTCAGCTTTAGCATAGAATTTGAGTGCTAAGAATTTTATTTTACATTATTACCACGCTCACACATCCCAGTTGGTTTCTTGGCTGCAGATCATCTCTGTGCATGCACTACAGCCCTGTCAAGGTGAAGCTCTTTGGAAAATAGAAATCCACTGTATTAAACCAAAATGGGCTTGAACAGCCCCAAAGTTTGGATCTTAGAAAGCTGCTAATTATGCTTGTCGTAAAACATATCTGAGTGGAAGGTTCTGAATCCAAACAGAATCGAGTGCTGCTTTAGAAATATCACTGTAGTCTGTGCTTTTAAAGAGGTTTATTTTTACTTTGGGGCCATGAAGGGGGTGATTGGAATTAGTAGCCTTTAATTAGATGGGGAGATATTTAAATTTTGCAGGGATTTATGTTAGAACATGGAATGGCGGGTGGCTCTTTCCTCATTATGAATCCTCCCTGCACATAATGAGGTTCATCATTAGTTGATGGAGTGAATTTGCCCTCGCTCTACCTTGAAAGGCACATAATTTACATAGTACTTCAGAGCCTAAGCTTTAATGGATTCCTCGATGAATAAAATGAAAAGCTACTTTCTTTAAATTTTTGAACACTGTTTAGATAATACGATTTTAATAAGATGTTCAATTTGCTTGTTAAGTATATTTGAGAGTACTTTTCCCCCCCCTTTTTGGGGAAAATATATTTTGGCTTGTCTTACTGTATATCATAGTGGCTGGTTATCCTCACAGATGTGTCAGCGAGGACATATGGAGCATACTGTGAAGAAATGGAGGAGAAGCTTAGAGAGCTTTTTTGCATGCAAGCCTTGAGGTTATGGACAAACCTTTCTGAGTAGAAACTTCTGATATAAAAATAATTATAACAAAAAAAGCTCTGAAGGCAAGCTTAATTATTAGCAATAGCTAGTTTATACCTCCTGATTGATTTGAATGATGGGAGAGCAGAAACTTCCCTGGTGCTGCTCCATGCTTGAAACTGCTGCGTCGCTAGGATTCGATGAGAAGAAACTGAGCTGGAGACTGTCTAAGATGCTATCAGGTCATCAACTTAGGAGCATTCTGGTCTGGCCCATAAATTCAGCAAGTTCTCTGGCTCTGTCACTCTTCTCTCTTGGTTGGATTGGGGGAGAAAAATCAGCTATGACTCAGCATGATTCGTACATGGACGTCTTTTTCATAAGTGTGTGTATTGGGGTGGGGGGGCGTTAGAAATAGCCGGGTGTTGAACATGCCCTTTGCTTGTCTGGGACCGGTCACCCTGGCATTCTTATCATCGCTGCAAGGGGAAACAGGTTTCTGGTGCTTTGTCACTTACAAAAGCTGGGAAGGTGTCTAAATATAAGCGAAGCTTTGTTTTGATAGAGTGCTTTTATTACCTGAAAATGATCAGCATATATTAACATTAATAGAATAGTCCGTGTCATTCTTTTTTGGGTAATTTACCTCTGCGGCAGACCTGTCTGCCTAAAAAAAAAGAAAAAAATCTCCCTCTCTTCTAAAACATATATTTGTTTAGAGAGTTTTCACTGAAGTGTACATGACAATTACAGCTGTTCATTAACAAAATTGGGTATTTGTTTTAAACTTTAACCAATCACTTTGATATGCTAATTATGGTGTAATTTAATTTGAGCCCTGTAATGATGATGCCGTTATTATGGACATAAATGATGCAGTTAAGCTGAGAGTAATCTCATTTGCATACTGTACATGCCAGTAAATTAAGCCCTTTCTTCGACTGCTTCAGCTTTAATTTTCCACTTCTTTTCACACAGCTCCTTTTCAGCTCCTCTCTTATAAGCCCACTTTGTAATATAGTTCTGATGACTGTTTGATGTGAAGAGTTTCGGCACCACAATAATGCCCGACGGAAGATGTAACATTTAAAGGATTCATTATCTTGCTGAGTGTTCCTTTAAGAAGGGAGGATTAGAGAGGGTGGAGGGGAGACCCAAATGTCCTTTCCATGGGATATGACAAGCCCCTGTTAAAGAAATTTGAGATGCCAAATGTGCACCACTAAAGCCCAAGTCAGACTTGGGACCTATTATTTATACATGATGGTTTTCCCCCCACTGTACTGTAGTTTATGGCCACAAACTGTGTTGTGCTCAGCAGCAGTGAATTTCATGGGATCCCTTATTGTAATTCCCCATTCTTGTTGGAGGTAAAAGTTTAATTTAGTCTCCATATTAAAATTCTTCAAAATCCAGGCTTTTATAGGTATGGTTATAATTTGAAACAATTCTGAGATATCACCAAATGCCACTTCCAAAAGGAACTTCTTTCTGTTCTCTGCCTGAATTATTGAAGAAGCATGTGTCTCATCCAGCTGTGTGAGAATCATAACACAGTGAATACAGATGTTTCTGAGAACAGAAGGCCATGGCCGTTGCCCTCCTTGAGCCAGGAGAGCACCCATGTGGCTTTTGATAACTGCTGGCCAGGGAACTGTTATTCCATGTGGGCCAGAGAATGCAAAGAACATGTATAACTAAACTGTTATACATTGTGAACGAATTCTCCCTGTGGCTAGTGCTGAAGCCAGTGGGAGTTGAGTGGGTGTAAGTGAGAACTGAATTTAGCACTGTGTTTTTAAAAGGGTCATAGACCTAAAAATAGTTCAAGTTGTTTGACTCGCCTACAGTCTTCTTCCTCAGCAAGTAGAAGACTGTCTAGTAATCACTATGTCCATCCTCCGCTCTCGGTACTAAGAAAGTTTTGGCCTTCCTTTCTAAGCATTCCCCAGTTCCATACCTGTTGATCCAAAGTTGATCCCAACTGATTTCTGTCCCTACCCCAAGCAGTTTGCTGACTGGAGGCTGTCTTTTTTAATATTGTGGCAGGCAAAAATGAGCAGGTATTGCCACGGCAAAGTGCGTACAGGGCTTACTCAGCACTGACATCTGGAATATGGAGGTTTTTGTCTAACTTTGGAACTTATAATGGAGGTGAACATCTCTCAGTTGTTCTTGAATTAAGCAAAGGTTGCCATACAGCAAATGTGATGTTATGTATGCTGTTAGTTTTAAAGCAATTCAAACTTGCAGAAAAGTGTAACCTTTTTTATGGACATTTTCCTTCACAAATGTCAAAAATAACTTAGCATGCAAACGCAACGCAACGCACTGCTGTCAAGTCAGATCTGACTCATAGTGACCCCTCCTTGTGTTTCTGAGGCAGTATCTCTATAGAAGTAGATTGCCCAGTCTTCCTTCTGAGGAGTCGCTGATGGGTTTGAACCACCAGCCTTCTGGTTAGCAGTCAGATGCCTTAGGCACTACACCACCGGAGCTCTTTAGAATGCAAAAGATGTGTAAAAAAAGAATGTAGGAATATATGTGTGTGTGGTTTTAATTCCATGCCTACTTCTGCATATCAACTATCCCGTTATCAGACATTTTGCTTTTAGGACAATAGTTAAAAGGCTACACTATCTGACTATTTTGTACATTAATGACATCTACTATAATGACTATACACCTGGCAGTAATGAATGGTGAGGTGCAAGACAAGAATAATTCTGGCTGCGAGGTTAAGGTTATGTGGCAACTTTGTTGGGCCGTGAGCAGTGGTTTGGCAGTTATGTAATGATGTGGTCATCCTCCATTTTCATGTAACACTGATTTTTGCATAACGACCTGGTCTCTGGAGCCTAACCATGTTGACATGTGAGGTGGATGTACTTTTTAAAAAATACAGATTTGTTTATTTTCAAAATTGAGCAAGACAGAGAAAAGGAGAAATAATTTATGTAATATTAGGGAACATTTTTGTTTATTAAGTAATATCAGTTGTCTCAGTTCTCACCAAACCGCTAACCAAGCAAATATTCCTACTATGAGTAGGAGTCCTAAGGTGGTGGAGAAGGTTAACCACTTGGCTACTAACAAAAGGTTGGCAGTTTGAGGCCACCTAGGAACACCTCGGAGGAAAGGCCTAGCAATCTCCTTCTGAAAAATCAAAGCCATTGGAAACCCTGCAGAGCGTAGTACTGTTCTGACAAACTGGGAGTTTACCATGTGTCATCACCTGATTAAGCAAATGAGTTAACAATTGGATGAAGTGCTACTAGAACATAAGCTCTCTGAAGGCGAGGATTCCTAGTGCTTAGAATCATACCACGCTCAAGAGATAATTCATGGTTGAAAATCATGTGCTTATTCTTCTAGGCTTGTAAGTCTCAAATGAGAGAAGGAAGAAAATGCTTTCTAAAGTGTAAAGCCTTTAAAGGTGCGTAATAATACTGAGATTCCTAGCTCCTTAATTCACTCCTCCCCTGGCCTTTCATTCTGGTGGGAGCCACTCAATAAGTGTTTGCAGTTAGACCAGGGCAGAGCCTGGGTGTGGCAGCGTCTCACACCCGCTTATCAATCAATACCTGTAATGATAATAGTAAAAATGAAAAACAGTTGTGACCCCATATTTACTAATTTATGCATAGCTTGAGAGCATTCTGTGCTCTTAAAATAGTTAACTTATTTAACTAACCTATTTATTTGTTTTGCATATTAGTTGGGTGCCTATGATATTTAATGCCTTTCATATTTGTCTTATATTTGGGGATTTAGACTTTAAATGTGTACTCTAAATAATTGAGAAGTCTCCTAATTTCTCAGTCTTTTAGTGTGATGTAAACTGCCGGCAGCATGCCATCTCCTCTGTCCCTTTCTCCAAACACACACACACACACACACACATATACATGCATACAGAGTAACTTCCTTTTTGAAGAAGGGAGGGGGAGAAAAATGCTGTGCCTGTCTCCTTCCTTTGATTGAAGTTTTCCTGACTATTATATTTACAGGTGACAGAAAGTATTTCTAGATATATAGATGGATCTGTAGATGTTTACTTGTATCTCTATGCACATATACAGACTCACAACTTACACTTTTATTTATTCATATTGCAGGTCATATATAGAGAAATTTCCAAGGAAAGCCCGCATGTCTTTTTCCTAATACTCCTTTCTCCAGCATGGTTCCTTTGCTGCATGTCTCAGCAGTGGAATCCAGGCATATAAAGTGACAACCCAACAAAACAAAACTGCTTGCTCCCACTCCTGGCAACCTCGTGTACCAGAGCAGAACTGCCCTCCATAGGGTTTTTAAGGCTATGGCCTTGGAAGCAGATTGCCAGGCTTTTCTTCCAAGGCACCTCTGGTGGGTTCTACCCACCAACCTTTCACATAGAGCAGAGCGCTGAACTGTTTGCACTACCCACAGACTATTTAAAGTGATAACAATATTTTATTAAAGCATCACTTTTCTTTGCCATAGAGAAACTTTTCCAGCCCAGATTCTTGAGTTGCTATTAGGCCTGTGCTACATGGTAGCAAAGGAGCCGTGGTGGTGTAGTAGTTAAGGCATTTACCTGCTAATCAGATGGTGGTTCAAACCCACCAGCTGGTCACGGAAGAAAGATGAGACAATCTGCTTCCATAAAGATTTACAGGTTTGGAAGACCAAAGGGGGTCATTGAGTCAGAATTGACTTGATGACAGTGATTGAGAGAGAGATGGTAGCTCCTAACCAGATGTGGCTGCTAAGGCCCTGAATTGTGGACTAGGCTGAATTGAAATGAGCTTTGTGTGTAAAATACATATAGTAGTTTAAAGACTTATACATCATTAATAACTAATTATAATATTAATTATGTTGTTTGTTGTTGTTGTTATGTGCCGTCAAGTTGAACCCGACTCATAGCGACCCCTCCTTGGGTTTCCAAGGCAGTATTACTACGGAAGTAGATTGCACCATCTTCCTTCCGAGGAGTAGCTGGTGGATTTGAACCGCCAGCCTTCTGGTTAGCAGTCAAGTGCCTTAGCCACTATGCTACCAGAGCTCCCAATATTAATTATATTGATTGCATATTGATATTAAAATAATTTGGATGTATTATGTTAGATAAAATAATAATCTCACTTTTTAAACTTTTAATGTGATTACTAGAAAATTTAATACTACATGAGATTGTCATACTTGTGACTCTCGTTATATTTCTGTTGTATGATATTGCTTATCTCTCTAGATATGTTGACTGGCAGGCCAGGTGGGTTGGTACAAATATTTAACCCAAAGATGAATAGACAAATGCAGTGAAAGTACTCTGTACAAGGATTGGCTCACAATAGAGACTCTGGAAATACTTGGTGATGAAGCCCCAGATAGTGACTATTTCTACGTTGAAAGAGCTAAGAAAATAATCCCCTTGGTTATTGCAAAACCAGACAGGGGTGGAATCTTAGGATAGGCTAATCCTTCTACTGACCCAGGATCTCTTACTTGGGTATCTCTTCCATGGCTCATAACTTAAAATTCCCTCTCTGTGTAGTTAAACCTTCTTCCATCTTTCCTAGATATCTTCCCAAGGCATACTTTGCCCTTCTTCCTAATTAGATTAGAGATACAGCACCTACTCCACTCTTGCAGAGGACTTGGATTTGCAAACATATTTCTATACCCACCTACTGCCTTTGATTCAATAAATCCTGGTTCATCTACTACAATGATTCCATTAGTGTAGGTCACCAGAGAGGAGAGAATGGGATTCCTTGAACATTCCTACACAGCTTTCCATTCTGGGCTCCAAATACCTGCAACATTTGGTGCACAGGGCCCTGGTGCCACAAGCTCCTATTAGAGCATTTTCCTTAGACAGATGGGTGCATGTGTCTCTTTGATACGCTGCTAACATATATTTTTTCATCTAGTACAGGTGTATCTTGGTTTAAGTAAATCCATACATATATGTGTGTGTGCGTATTACATATACATACACACACACATACATACACATTTTTTTTAAGGAGAGAGAAAATACTGTGGAATGTGCATCATACAGCAGCTATTGATTAGATAACTTGGCTTTTTAGGTATGGCAGACTCCCTGCCTTCGGGAAGCTTGTTGTCTATATAGGCAAGTGCAAAATATCATAGAAAGCTTCAATCTAAGACATGAAAATTCAGTGGTTGCTGAATTGGAGCAATGTTTTTGCCTTATACAAAGATTCTTTGATTTTTGTAGAGGATCTGTAATCAGTATCCATTAAAGATCCACCTATTGCCCACATTATATCTACTGTTTAGATGACTGAGGGAAAACATGATTTTAATTGCAAATTTTCAACAACATAACCCCTGTGGAAAGGTAAGTTACTCACCTAAAATTGTTTTCCATAAATGTTTGTACTAGTCCTTAAAAACACGGAGAAGATGGATCTGCAGGTTTTTTCCCCCCATCAGAATAGATGGAAGCTCTCACTGGAATAAGCTTGTGGAAATTATAGCTGTCACGTCATCCGTTAAAAGCAGTCATTCAAGTAGGATATTATCTCACTTTACTTTTTGGTCCTTAAGAAGTTAAGGATCAACCATATGAGACCAAAAAGGGCAGCAATTTCCCAAAAACAAAGTTCAGAAAGCAGGCAGGGGCAGGAAAGAAGGATGAATAGAAACGAGGGAAACCCAGGGAGGAGGTGGGTAGAGTGCTGCTACAACATTGAAAGGATTGCCACTAATGTCACGAAACAAAATGTGTGAACTGTTGAATGAGAAACAAATTTGTTCTATAAACTTTCACCCAAACTGCAATTTAATTAAAAAAAAAAAAAAAGAAGAAGGAAAAGGACAGGATATTAGATGTGACGTAGCTGTGAGAAAACGGGGTGCAGGCAAGGATTGTTACCCAGCATGAAATGTGCTCCCTTACTTAAGTGTTGAATTTCCACCCTTCCCTCAGCTCTAGGCTGCCTTTAAGCTGTGGCTTCATTAGTATCAATTGGTTTTTATGGTGTTTATATCTCTGGGCCACTGGCTCCTGGCTATGATTACTGACTGAAATTTTCCATATACTGCTTCCATTTTCAATCATCTCACCCTCAGTTGGCCTGAAGTCGACTCTTTGAACCTTCACAGGGGGGCTAATGTTGATAGTAGCTTTTGTCTTAGGCAAAAGTGGGGAGAAAAATGCCTTCAACTGATCCACAGTAAACATCCCTTTGCTGACACTACAGAGAAGAAAACCTGTGTTTGTGCTCCACCCCTGCCTACCAGCAAATCGTCTTTTGAACATAAGTGTCCAGCTGTTTTGGGGATGGATGCCTTTGGGGCTATAAAACTTTTCATGGGCACTGCGACTTGCAGCTCTGCGATTTCTAAGAGCAGCTCTGCTTTTCTGCGCTGTGCTAGTGCTGCTGGTCCTTTTGGAAAGGTGAAAACAGAGGACAAGTTCTGGAAGTACAATCCTTTGATGGACAACTCTTGGGTTGTCCATTTTGTCAGATGGTCTTGGGTGCAGAAGGCTAAGTGCCCGATGAAATTAATTTGGAGTTGAAATGTGAAGAATGGTCAGTCTCCTTTTAATTTGCTATTTTGATATATCTCTCCATGGCAGCTAAGGACTCATGGTCATGCAGTAGTTAAGCATTCCACTGCTAACACAAAGGTCTGTGGTTTGAACCCACAAGCTGCTCCTCAGGAGAAAGATTTATCAGTCTACTCTAAAGATTACAGCTTTGGATACCCTATGGGGCGGTTACACTCGTCCTTTAGGGTCACTGTGGTTGTTGTTGTTATGTGCCGTCGAGTCAAACCCGACTCATAGCGACACCTCCTTTGGTTTCCGGGCAATAAATCCTACAGAAGTAGGATTGCCCAACATTCCTTCCAAGGAGTGACTGGTGGGGTTGAACCGCCAGCCGTCTGGTTAGCAGCCAAGTGTCTTAGCCACTATGCTACCAGAGCTCCTTTAGGGTCACTAGGAGTGGGAATTGACTTGACATAGTGGGTCCTTGACAGCTGTTTGACAAATACTCTGGCTGTCCACAATAATTTTTGTAATTTGGTTTAATGGTTCACACCTTTCTTTCCTTCCTCCCCACCTCCTTCCTTCCTGTCTTCCTCTCTCTCCATCTCCTCTGTCCCCCCTGCTTCTCCTTCCCTTTCTTTGTATACAAAAGAGTTACCTTTGAGTCAGTTCCAACTCATGGTGATCCTCTGTGTGTCAAAGTAGAACTGTACTCTGTATGGTTTTCAGTGGCTAATTATTTGGAAGTAACTCCCCAGGCCTTTGTTCTGAGACACCTCCAGGTAGATTTCAGTCTCCAGCCTTTCAGTTCGATGCTAAGTGAGTTAACCATTTGCACCACCACTGTTACTATACATGCGGAAGATGTTTCAGTCACTTGTACTTGGAGGCATGCCCTTGTATCTTCATCTGCCCAAGTTGACATGCAGGAAACAGCACTACTGAAAAGACTGAAAGTAAATTTGCACCACCAAAGGTCAGTAATGGCTGGATAAAAGCTAAGGCTACTAGAAGCCTAACACCCAAGATAATAACTGCAATCCCCGAAAACGTTAAGAACACAAACTTCTGAAAAAAGGGCAAAAATCTCATGTAATGATGTTTGGTTTGGACTAAAAGGAACTTTGGTGTACCAAGGCCTTACATTCTCTTTTTGATCCCATTTTTATATGTTTTCAAAGTTTTCTTAGCTGCCTTCTTTCTCGTATTCCAAAATGTACAAGTTCTCATCCTCTTTTGTCCTTCAGAAACCAGTTAAGGAATACAACCTCTGAAACCATACCTGTGCTCTAACTTTTATTTTAATCTTTGTAAGCTCCAGACTTCTGCAAACGTGGATCCCTCTCCTTCAGAATTTCTTGAGTTGTGTCAGACCTTTTTCTTGAAACAACCTTGAAAACATTTTCCCGTTTTGGAACTTCTGTTTTCACTTTGTGAGATCTGCTGACATGGACAAGTTCCTGCCTTAGAGAAAGCATATATACTCATTTTAACTTTTGTTTACTACCTTGAAGATGAGATAGAGCATCACTTGAGAAGCCCCATAGAGTGAAATAGCTGGCAGATGGTAGGAGTAACTGTTACTATCTCTCCCCTATGCCAGTTCCGGTAGCAGACATTGCTGATTAATCACGGTATTCTTTCTCAGCGAACCTGACTATGGCTTAGGAATCTTTCTCATCAAAGGACACCAGTCAGCCAGTGGTAATTCGACAGTGCTTGTTATGACATCTATTTACTCTCCCTGCTTTAAGTGTTATGGTTCACTGTGTGTGAATTTGGCTGATTGAATGCTGTTAATAAATAGTGGCACATTTTTTTTTATCTTGATACTATCAAACTCTTTTTATATTATCTCAGTTTGCTAATCCATCTCCCCCCTTCAGAATTAGTTTTTTTAGGCTAGATAACACCCAGAAATTCCTTCTAGCTTTATGATTGCTATATCGTCCAAGTACCATTTGCCCTTTGAGCTATATATAACTCTTTCTTGGGTTCAGAATTCATTTCACATGCATTTGTAGGATCCCCCAGGAAATGGGTGTGGTCTTCATATAGGAGATAACATTTGAAGTCCGAACGCTTTGCCTGTTCATCTCATTCTAAATTTCTAGGATCCTAGGTCCTAACACCCCACGTTCTTTGATATCTCCATAGACCAAATGTGAAGTCCACCAAAATTCTTTATGCATCAGGATGAAAAGAAACAAAAAAAAGACTTTCTCTGACTATTCATCTTTTATTATTATTTTAACTACTTATCTTCTTTTTCCTGGAATTTTTTAGTCTTATTTCCTTATTTTGAATACTTTGCCTGATAAATGGGGGGTATAATCTGCCTCCCTCCATGCATTAGGACAAATTTGAAGTCTGCAGAATTTATACTTTCACCAAAATACTTACTAGGTCATCGGATTGGCATTGTCTCTTTCCCTCCACTTTGAACATTTACAATTAACTCTCTCTTTAAAGGTTAGAAAAGTCTCCCAGTTTTTCTTGTAACGTCATTGTAGGTGGATTGGCTCTTTCTGCCTTAATTATATGTGCCTTCAGAAATCTTGCTTTTTGATTCATTGTATTTTTAAGGTGAAGAGGAGACTCCATTTACTTTGTTGTTCTTCAGTGTAAATAAAAGTGGGGGGGGGCAAATTTGCAGGTGCTATTATGTCTCAACATCACTGTGCTTATGTTTACTTATTTTTTAAATTTTAAAGCATATATCTTCATCTTTCCTTGTCAGGATGAGTGAAATTGATTCATGGTTCATTTAAGTAAAGAAGCTATTTCACACCAAGTTGTCCCTATTGCAAGAAAAGGGGGACTCTTCTGCTGTCAGCTGCAGAAACATAGTTTTTCACCAAAATGATGTGTTCTGAACAAAAGTGGATGTGCAAAGTTGCTTTTCGTTCTTTTCCTATGATTAAAGAAGAGAGGAGAAAACAAATCTTTGGATAGTCAGTCTCTCTAGATCCCCCCCCCCCTTTCTTTGGCAAGTCTGCAGTGGTTGTAGGTGTATCTTCAATGGAACAGAATGTGTGAAAATGATTTAAATGATTATTTGATAATTTAATAAAGGAAAATGCTTCAAGCCACCACACCCCTCCTACAGTTGATAAGTGATGCCACCTACTGTGAAAATATTTTAGAAAACACTTTCATTTGGAATCAGTATCAAATAGCAATTTTAAAATAAAACGTGTAGAGTTTTTTTCTTGGCTCTTCCCAGTTTTGAGAGCAGTCTGTCAGCTGCGTACCCTTGAGTTTATGTATCAGTCACTCCCCCCTTGCCCCCAATTATTTCTCTACCCACAGGTTTGGCTTGGCAGCTTTTATATCTTAGTTTTTAGGTAGGAACTGTCTCTTAATATATTTGTGTTTAGTTATTTTTTTGGTGGTAGTTGCATTAAGCACTTGAAAATATTATCCATTTACTGTCATAGGTAAAGAAGCTATCAAGCTCTTTTAAGAACTATATGGGATCAAATTGATAACAGCAACTTGAAAGATTTAGATAGGAGCCTTAGGGGGTTTATGTTAATGAAGGAGGAACAACTCTGGAGAGGAGGGTGAGAATGGTTGCACAACTCGTAGGCTGCAATCAGTGTCATTGAATTGTACATGTAGGAGCAGTTGAATTGGTGTATGTTCTGCTGGGTATATTCTTAACAACATTTTTTAAAATGCGTTTTTTTTTTCCCCCTCCTGTTTCTTGTTTATTTGATTTGGGAGGAGAATTTGAAAGACTTCACCCATTCACGTGTACCAGACACGCAGTGCTACCACTGAGGCCAACGGTATGTGTCCTAAGACATTCTGCTATGCAGATGTAGATTTCTTGGCACCAGAATAAGTCTGAGGTACCACATGCCCTTATGATT
>NW_006921736.1:7289626-7319626 GCF_000298275.1 Orycteropus afer afer | reverse complement strand
TGTATTGTGAACCTTTTGTCTTAGCTCCCCTTGAGTCCCTGTGATTGGCACCCTTCACCTGTACCGGTTCTTGCTGTTGGAGGCAGTGGTGATTCAGTGGTAAAATTCTTGTCTTACGTGCTGGAGACCTGTCTGTCAGTGCAGGCATCTTTTTGCCATGATGCTGAACAGGTTTCAGTGTAGCTTCCAGACTAAGACTAGGAAGAAAGGCCTGGTGGTCTACTTCTGAAAATCAGCCAGTGAAAACTCTATGGATCACAATAGTTTGATCTTCAGTTGATCATGGGGATGGCATGGGACCAGGTAGCATTGTGCTTAGGGTCACCATGAATTGGGGTCTAACTCATTCACAGCTAGCAACAACAGCAACATTCTTGTTTTGAACTGAAATCCCCTCACATCTTGTTTCTCTCAGTAGATATGGTTGGGTTTCTGTACATGACCCTATGATCCATAATTTCCTCCAGCATTAATGTTAGAGGGAGCGCTGGTGGCATAGTGCCTAAGGCATTTGACTGCTAACCAGAAGGCTGGTGGTTCAAACCCACTAGACACTCCTTGGAAGGAAGACTGGGCAATCTACTTCTTTAGAGATACTGCCTCAGAAACCCAAGGAGGGGTCGCTTTGAGTCGGATTTGACTCAACAGCAGTGAGTTTGGTTTGGTTTTGGTTTTGATGTTAGAGGAAGAGATTCCAAAACAAGGGATGGGAGAGAAGCAAGCTGGCAGAGAACTGGAAAGGAGAGGGGGATAAAAAGCTACTCCTAGTAAGGAAAAATTCTTTAGAGTAACAGTGTTTAACAGAAAGACAAAATACCTCCAGCATATGCAAATCTGTGTTTATCTCAGTGAATTCTACAGGGAACAAAATCCATAGCATTAGCAATTATGACTTACCTCCGATTCTTTTCCTTCCCCCATAATACTTGCAAACATCAATATAGCTTAGAGCCTCGTGTTAAAATGTTATGTGTGTGTGTGTTTTCTATTTATTTGTTTAACATGCTTTTTTTATCCTAAATGATGTGATTTGGGAAGACAGCATTAATTCTCTTATCAGCTCTCTTTCCTTTGCAGTTGTTCAGAGAATTGAACTACACTAGTCATTTATGAAGTAAGAGGCATTAAATGGAGAGCTCATTGCTGATCAGATTGAACCACTTCTGAACTGCCACTCCCCGGGCAAAGGGGATTGACAGCTTAGTATTTCTTCAGCAAATGTTTTGGAATAACACGGTGACAGAATTACAGGCATCTTCACACACTGCCCCCTCCCAGCTAGTGCCTTTGTATCATCTACATTTTTGAAAAACAAGAAGTATATCTCTTCATTCCATGTTGCCTGTTCAGTATGACTCATGTCAATATTGTCCCTTGAGCGATGATTTTGAAAAGTAGCCAGTGGTGAAGGTAAGGCCCCCTGTCACTTATTCATCCAATTTTTTCAATCCATTCATTTATTTAATATTTGTTATCTGTAATGTGCTAGGTCTTGGCAGGTTTATACCCCCTTTTAGCTGAGTAATTCTAACTCTCTGGATGCATTGCTTACATTATTATATCAGAAGAATGTCAACTAGAATCCCAGTGTGTGGTGGTATCCTTGGAGTATTGAACTGTGATTATTTTCTAATGAGCTTAGTGATAAATTTGATATTGTTGACACGTGTAGGACCACTGGGCAAGGGAATGGTCCTATCCCATAGAGTGTTTGGTTCATTTATTCAGCAGATATGCTTTGAACTATGAGTTACTGTGTCAGGTGCTGAGATCCTTCTCTTTGACTTGTTTGTTGATTTTAGAAACTTGTCTAAACCTTACTGTTTTTTGTTATATGTGTTTTACCCAGACTTTTCTAATCTTGCCTTTGACCACAGACTCCCATTTGTGCTCCTTGCCATCACTTCCATTTTTTGTCCTTTACTTTCTCCATCCTGCATGTACTTTCTCCCCACTCAGCATAGAGCTTCTGACTAGATATTTCATTAGTACAAACCCTCTCCCTTATTCCTTCTTCCTCCACCTCTTTGGCTTTGGCAACGCCCAGCTCCATCCTCTCTCACATCCAATACTCTTTAAGCTAATGAGTATTGCTGGAGATAACTCTTAAGACCATGCTGATACATAGTGCTCTTTGCTGGACTCAACTGAGCAAACCCTCAAAAACTCCTAGATCCCAATGTCTACGGTTTTTGATTTTCTCATTCACTACATTGGCCATCTTAGAACTCACCTGTTACCCTTGAATCTCTGCTATACCCTCATTTCATCTCAGTAGGAGATGTAGCTCTGGGCAGGTCAACCGTGAAGGAACTGTTCCAAGTGCTGAGGAGCAAGGATGTCTCCTTGAGGACTAAGGTGCACCTGACACAAGCCATGATATTTCCAATTGCCTCATATGCATGTGAGAGCTGGACAGTGAATAAGGAAGACCAAAGAAGAGTTGATGCATGCTTTTGAGTTGTGCTGGCAAAGAATGCTGAAAGGTACCATGGACTGCTAAAAGAACTAACAGATCTGTCCTGGAGGAAGTGCACCCGAAATGCTCCTTAGAGGTGAGAATGGCCAGACTTCATCTCACCTACTTTGGTCATGTTGTCAGAAGGCACCATTCCCTGGAGAAGGATGTCATGCTTGGTAAGGTGGAGGGTCAACAAAAGAGGGGAAGGCCTTCAACGAGATGGATTGACATGGTGGCTGCGACAATGAGCTCAAGTATAGCTGGCTTGGAGCTGGCATGGGATCAGGTGGTGTTTCGTTCTGTAAAGCATGGGGTCACTTTGAGTCAGAAATGACTCGACGGCACCTAACAACAACAACAACAGGAGATGTAACTCCTTTTTTACTGTAAAGATGGTGGTCATGTGGCTTGTTAAATTTATCTCCTTTAACCTCAGAATCTTCATTGTTTTTCTCTTCAATTATCTCTTTAGTCTACAAGAAGGAAGGGATTGGCAGTCTGTTAAGCAGCTGCCATATTCAGACAGCATGAGTCCATGTCTAGATTCTTCCCAAGCTCATGACCCATTGATCCATTCTGCAAACTTGCCAAGTGACTCCTAAGTATCTGAGACTACTAGCCTTTGGTGAAGCAACCTAGTGGGAAAAGAGGTTTGGTTATTATCCCGAAATGTACCTAGTGACAGAAAAATAAAATTACATGTGGAATATTTATAATGAAAAATCTCTCTAAGGGTAACATATAAGCTAGATTTCAAAGCGTTCATGAGCATTTATTGATCAAAGTAGTGGAATCGAACAATAACAACAAAAAAGTAAAGGACTCAGAGGCAGAAAACAGCATGTGCAGAGAAATGAAGGAACAAGGTCTGTTTGGAAAACAGCAAGTAACCAGGTATAGTGCTGTGTTCATGGAGTTAGGACAGCAGGAGAGGAGTCTGGGAAATTATACAAAGGGCCTGTTAGTTTATACAAAGAAACTAAGGCTGTTCTTTGAGAAGGGGTGGGGGCTTTGGTAAGTTTGAATGGAAGGGAGTAACTTGATCAGACAGACTTTGGTCTGGAAATATGTTTTTGAAATAACAAGGGCTCCTTGAGGATTTCGGGAGAGAGACAGTGTGGGCTGAGTGATTGTGGTGATGATGAAAAAGAAGATAAATTTGATGCCTACAGAAGAGGAAGAATTACCAGGACTGGGTGGTCCTTTACTGGGTGGTCACCTGAACGTCAAAGAAGTTGACAACTGACTTTTCTATGATCAGGAAAAGTAGCACCTTTGAGAGTAGAGTGTTTAGCTTTGACCATACTGAGTTTTCAGGATCTGATACACTTTGAGTGGTGGCAACAGCCAGTAAAGGACAGAAGTAGAGGCTGGGAATCCATTCTTGGGTAATCACTGAATAAAAACCAACATCATTGCCATTGAGTCATTTACAACTCATAGTGACCCCCATTGCATTTATGAAGCTGTAAATCTTTACAGAAGTAGATTGTCCCAGATTCCTTCCATGGAGTGGCTGGTGGGTTTGAACCGCTGACCTTTTGGTTTGCAGCCAAATGCTTATCCACTACACTGCCAGAGCTTCTTTAATCACTGAATAGGTGAAGCATATATAGAGGGCAAGGGGGACCTTGAGAAACAGCAGTGTTAAATGGATGAAGATTGTTGTTTTAGTTGCCTTCAAGTTGGCTCCAACTCATGATAACCTCATGTGTAACAAAACAAAAAGGTTGCCCAGTCCTGTGCCATATTTATCATCATTGACATGCTTGAGTCCATTGTTGTAGCCACTACATATTTTGAATGCCTTCTAAACTAGCAGCTTCACTTTCCAGTACTATATTGGCAGTATTCTATTGTGATCCATAGGATTTTCCTTGACATATTTTTTGGAAGTAGATCATTAGGCCTTTCTTTTTAGTCTGTTTCAGTCTGGAAGCTCTGCGGAAACCTGTCCACCATGGGTGATCCTGCTGGTATTTGAAATACTAGTGGCATAGCTTCCAGCATCACAGCAACACACAAGCCACCATATATGACATACTGGCAGATGGGTGGTGAGAGTGAGGATAGTGAACCCATTTAAAAAAGATCAAGGCATAAAGAATTATAGAATCAGGTAGCCGACCAGAGGATATGTCTCAGGAAAGCTAGGGAGTATGTCTCAAGGAGTAGCCTTCTGTGTCAGGTGTGACAGAGAACCTTTGGTCTATTGGGTTTTGCAGTTTTTCTGGGTGAGTACAGGTACAACTTGAATCTGCATCTTCGGACCTACCTATTATAAATGCTGAGTCTGGGGTTGTACCTGCTCTCCTGCCCCTAATCTGAATGAGGACACTGTTTCTAATTGACTTTAGAGTTTAGAAACTACTGTCCCAGCTTGGAGAATGGTGAATCCACAGTGTAAAGAGTTGCAAATAGGACATAAAAACATGGAGGCAGCACTCTTTCAAGAAGCTTAACTGAGAAAAGGGATAAAGAGGTTAAAGAGTAGTACTTCAAGGGGTGGAAGAGTAACCTGGAAACGACTCTTTAGAGTCCAGGCACTTTGACTGTGTGTATAGGCTAACATGAAGGTTCCAGTAGAGAGAGATTGATGTTTTGAGGGCTGTTAATTGATGGGGGTGGTGTGGGTTTAAGAATGAAGGTAGAACGTGAACAACCTGTTACTCTCAAAAGGAAAGGAGGAGAGGACAGAAGGATGAAGATATCTGATGTTGGGGTGGGGGAGTTCCCCTTTGCCTTCTCCATCATCTTATCATATGTGACCTCACTAAACCAATTGAAACCAGCAACCACCCCTTCCTTCGTGAAACTCTTCCAACTCTCATGTCACTCTCTAGTGCTCTACTGAGTGCTCCTGTGTAGTGTAGTGGACGGAGATGGCATGTCTCTCATGTTCAAATTTATGTCATCTTGCTTTGTAGTTGTGTGTGTATATGTGTTTATAATCTTCTCTGAGCTTCTATTTTTATCATCCCCACCCCCACCCCAAAGAAAAGGGAGAAGGTTAATATGGGCCTCAGGGTAGTTGTGAACGTTAGGGGTTCCTATGCAGTAAATGTCACTCTTCTGGTATAGGAATTGACTATGGTTTGTTCAGAGTGTCCCTCCCTCTTGATCTTACCCACTCATTTTGAATTATCCTCACTGTAGTGATGACTCCCTGTCAGCTCTTGTTTTCACTTCTGCTTCTCTGCTATGAACACCCTCTTCCCCTTGCCTTGGCTGTTCATACAAGAGTATCATTATTCTCCCAGTGACCTGGGCTGAAAATCTGAGAAACATATTTGGCGTCACCTCAGTTCCTATAACATGACAACTGTTATTGGGTTATTGATTTTATCTGCCCAATAACTTATGCATTCATTCATCTGACACTCGATTATTTCTCAAAATATTTGGCACCCTGTTAAGGGCAAGATATAGTCCTTGGCTTACAGCATTCAGAAAATTAAAAATAATATATCAAATTATAACAGTTGTTATGCAAGTGTTAAGTATATAACTTTGTGAGACCCCGTGAGAGAATAACTGTCCCAGACTCAGTGGTGGGGATGGTCACGTCTGTAAAATTTTTTAGCTTGAGCTGAGTTTTGATGTTAAATAGGAATTAGCCCAGTAAGGGTCCATGTTAGAAGCACAGGGGTAGAGGGAATGTGGTGAGTGGAGACACAGAAGCATTAGGTATTTGGCTTGCTCGGGGAGCAGTGAGTTGTTGAGTGTGGCTACCATATGGATAAGGAAGGTAGAGGCAAGAGAGAACAGTGCAGACAGGTGTGCCCAGATCATGAAGGGCTGTGAGCCTAGCCCAGTACTGTCCCATAGAAAGAGGATGTGAGCAGCATTGTACATTTTCTAGTAGCCATATTAAGGAGTCCTTGTGGTACAACAGTTAAGCACTCAGCTACGAACCAAAAGGTTGATGGGTTTGTATCCACCTAGCTGCCCCATGGAGAAAAGATCTGGCAATCTGTTTCCATAAAGATTGCAGCCTAGAAAACTCTATGGGGCAGTTCTGCTCTGTTCTATGGGGACACTATGAGTCAAAATCAACTTGATGGCACATAGCAGTAGCCACATTAAAAAACAGTGACAAGTGTCATGTGCTTATTTTAATGTTACTGTATTTAGCCTAATTTAACCAGAATACCGTTATTTCAACATGTGATCAGTACTAAAAACTTACAACATATATCTGGTGGTGTAGTACCTAAGGCATTTGACTGCTAACCAGAAGGCTGGCGGTTCAAACCCACCAGCCGCTCCTCAGAAGGATGATTTGGGCAATCTACTACTGTAGAAATACTGCCTCAGAAACCCAAGGAGGGGTCAGGATCTACTCAACAGCAGTGAGAGTGGTTTTTTGGTTTGAATATGGGAAGTGAAAGAGAAGACTATCAGGCAATTCCTGCTTTGGAAGGTGAACCCTTCCCTAAGAACCTAGGAGGAGGTGCTGGCTCAGAGTTTGGACAGAGGTAGAAGCAGATGATTTTAGCTTAGGACAAATTTGAGATTCCTTTAAGACATGAAAGTAGATGAGTCCAGAATATTGTAGGAGCAGGAGTCTACATCTCTGGAAAGATATTTTTGGATGGTGGAAATGATTTTGGAATCACCAGGAGATGCTGTATTTTTACACAAATAATGCACATATTACACTTTTATTTTTGGCAAACTGTGCAATCCCTAGCATGTTAATTTCCTATGCGTGTTGTATGCATTAGCAAATTATTTATGTGGGTGCACTATATGAGAAAAATACAGTGTATGTGAATTGAAACCATAGGAAGGTTAAGATTTTCAAGGCATAGTGCTTTAGAGCAGGGGTCAACAAACTACAGCCTATGGGCTAAATCTAGCTCCCATCTATTTTTGTGAGTAAAGTTTTATTAGAACACAGGCACATTCATTGATTTATGTAATGTTTATGTATGCTTCTGTGCTGCAGGAGCTGAGTTGAGTAGTTGCTACAGAGGCCATTGAGTCCATAACATAAAAAAATATTTACTGTCTGGCCCATTACAGGGAAAGTTTATCAGCCCCTGCTTTAGAGTTTGAGGAGTGCTAAGGATGGAACTCTAGACAAGATTAAACATTTAACAATGACCAGAGGAATGGTAGCTCATTAAAAGAAATGAGAAGCCTCCAGATATGTAGTCAGAGGAGGAAAACCTAGAGGCAAGAAGAAGAGAGTTGTTCTCCTCCCCCACCCCCACCCCCCGCCAAGGGAGACAAGTATGAATGAGAATGAGTGTCCTGTAGTCAAAGGGTCAAGTAAGGCAAGAATTGAAGAGTGTCAATTGGATTTAGAACTCCAAGCTCATTAGCAATTGTGGTAGCACTATTTTGAATAAAGAGGTGAGGCAGAAGCCAGCTTGCAGTGGGCAAAGAACAAGTGGGTGGGGAGGAAGTGGAGACAATGATGTATGCTGTTCTTTTGGTCATCAAGCTGTAAAAGGAAGAAGAGAAGAAGGGACCTATAAAAGCCCCTTGAGTTGGAGGGGGAGGGGCAGTGTTTTAAGATTGGCATGCAAATTTCACAAAGGGAGAGATGGAAGTTGGAGTTACATGTGGGAGAGGGAGGCATGGATGGAGCAAGGTCCCTCAAGAAGCAGGAGGAAATGGAATGGAAGTCCAGTCCTCTTTTTATTCCCAGATTTACCACTTGTGTCAGTATTAGAGTAAAGCTTCCTGATTTGTTCCACAGTCTCCTTGCTGTCATTCTGGTACTTCTGTTAGACTGTTGTTCTTCGCTACTGTCCAGTCAGTCCCTGACTCATGGGGCTCCCATGCACAACAGAATGAAATACTGCTTGGACCTGTGCCATCTCCATGATTGATTACAGATCCAACTGTTGTGATCCATAGGGTTTTCAATGGTTGACTTTTTTGGAAGTAGATACCCAGGCCTTTCTTCCTAGTCCATCTTAGTCTGGAAGCTCTGCTGAAATTGGTTCAGCATCATAGTGACACAACAAGCATCCCCTGACAGACAAGTGGTGGCTACGCATGAGGTACATTGGTCAGGAGTCAAACTCGAGTCTCTGCATGAAGATGAGAGTTCCACCATTGAACAACCAGTGCTCCCTCTTAACAGACTGTTCTTCCTGAAGAGCTTGTCTTATTCTAGCCCTTCTCTGATCTCTGCTCAATTAAGCTTCCAACTCCTGGCTTTGCTTACAGCTTGGGCCAACTTCCATTTCCAGTCACCTCTCCTCCTATTTGCTTGCATGCCACCCCTACCTCAGCCCAGTGTCTTCTAATTCAGTACCCCACTGAAATGGCAGGGTGCCACTGAAATTTTGCCTAATCTGACCTGCAGTAGATATTCAGGGGTATTTATGAAGTAGAAATGTAAGCAAAACACTAAAATGTCTCTAAAATTTTAAGGCACGTTATAAACTTATTATTGAGCAAGAAATAGGACTCAGTGCTTCCATGCCATAATGAAAACAGTACAGATTTCAATACAACAGATTTTCTCAGCTATGGCACTTTTGATTTATAGGATGGGATGATTTTTGTTGTGTTGGACGGTCCTGTGCATTATTGTAGGATGTTTAGCAGCATCCGTGGCCTCTACTCATTGGAAGTTAATAGCATTCCTCCCTCTCCCCTAGTTGTGACAACCAAAAAAGTCCTCAGACATTGCCAAATGTCCCAGGGTGGGGTGGGGGACACAGACAAAATTACCTCTAATTGAGAACCACTTCTGTAGAAGGATGGATTGTTAGGCATATTTTCCCCCTCATTTTCTATTATTCTAGATATATTGTTTTCCCCTCTTACTTTGTATTTTTAATAGCTAGACCTAAGGTACATTATGCTAAAGAAAAGTCTTTTTCCAGGGACTGAAAATGAAAGCCATCAACTTTTTACTAGTACCAAGCAGCATTCACCCTTCCTATTCCATCTAACAATACGCCAACTGTGGTAGTTATGTTTGTGTGTCAACTTGGCTGGGCCTGGTTGAGTGGCTGGGTAGCTGGTGGTAGTTATTCCCCATGATGAGACTGGCAATCATCTCCATGGTGGGATCTACCACAAGCAGCTGAGTAGCTGCCTTTGGGATGTAGTCTGCTTCCTGTTTATAAGGAGAAGCTTTGGGAATGGTCTCTAGCCTATGGCATGCTTGGACCCTGTATGTAGCCATGTCATTGCTCAGCAGCCTGCTATGCTCTGCTGACCTTGGGACTTAGAATGGACTTAAGTTAATGGCCTGCCATGTGTTTTGGTAACATCAGCACTGTGCCTTTTTACATGTCAACCTTGGGGCTTCTCAGCCTCAGCAGCCAGCTGAGTCCAGTCTGAGTGAAGAAACGCCTCTAGCTCCGGGAGCAGGAGGCGGAGCTGGACCCCAAAGTTGAGGGGCTTTCACACAGCCCCTAGAGCCTGGCACTTTGAACTTGGACTTAAAGCCTCCAAATTATAAGAATAAACTCCTGTTTGTTAAGGCCATCCCATTTGGTTTATATTTCTGTCAGAACGGCACTAGGTAACCAGAACACCAACTTAAACTCATTGCCATCAAGCTGGTTCTGACTCATAGCAACCCCATAGGACGGAGAAGAACTGCCCCGGAGGGTTTCAAAGGCTGTAATCTTTACAGAAGCACACTGCCACATCTTTCTCCTGTGGAGTCACTGGTGGATTCGGACCCACCAACCTTTCAGTAAGCAAACAAGTGCTTAATCATTTTACCACTAGGACTCTTTCACCAACTTAGGAAAATAAAAATATGTGCCCCAGTATGTGAGATAAAAACAGCACGATAGCTAATGGTAGTTATCACTCAACTGTTGTTGTTATATGCCGTCGAGTCAGCCCTGACTCATAGTGACCCCTCCTTGGGTTTCCGAGGCAGTATCACTACGGAAGTAGGATTGCCCAACCTTCCTTCCGAGGAGTGGCTGGTGGGTTTGAACCGCCAGCCGTCTGGTTAGCAGGCAAGTGTCTTAGCCACTATGCTACCAGAGCTCCCATCACTCAACTAGTAGATGTTAAGATCTTGAGATCTTAGAATAAAACGTCTCAACACCCAACTCATCTGCCCCAACCTCCCTGCTTTTCCAAATCAACTCTGCCGTTTGGTGTTTTTCAATCAGGGTCATTTGGTTAAAATTGAGGTCAGAATTCTCTCATGACCAATAACCACCTATAGGAGTGAAGCCAACTTTTTGGAAGCGATCCAGAAATCTTATCCAAACCCAGCTATTATAAATTATATTTATTATAAATAATATTATAATTATTACTTAAAGTTCATGAATATGTGGGGTGTTGAATAAAGGGGAGACTTGGGAGATTTTAGGAGCTGTTTTAAGGACTAGTGTACACATCCAAAATGTTACAAAAGCTTCCTTTTCGGTGTGAATAGAAGTTGTCTATGGCTGTCAGGGATTTGGTCCCAGGCACTCTGATTTCTACTTAGCCCATTTTTCCTATTGTATAGACATGTGCTGAGTGCACTAACAATTATCTACTTTCATCCTCAATAAAAGGCACAAGTTGTTAATCCTATCTGCAATTAATAGCATGTATATTCTTAACTTCCACACCAAACTGCATATACAAGGGAGAAATGCTGCTGAAAAGCCAGTGGACGATTTACTGTAGGTATGGAGGCTTTTAAATGGTAATCAAAGACAGCTTTGAACAAGGCTGGTTTGCAGTGTTACCCTGTGCCCTTCTCTGCATTTTTCTCTTTAAATACAACTTGGTAAATAAGAGTTAATTCTTAACAAAAACCTGAAAGTTAATGTTGTTCCCTAAGCTGTCATTCTAACAAATGTTGACTTTATTGATGTTATATTCCTCACATAGCTGGGAGAAACCAAGAAAAACATTTTTAAAAAACTTAACTGAAAGCACAGTCCTGTTTTAGGCACATTTTATTAGGGGGAGAAGAGGATTCAGCACTTGAGGTTCTTTCAGTGGCCTCCCAAAGGGCTGGGTTTTAAGGGCTAATAATAATTGCTGTGATTTATAAAACACCTACTATATACAAGGCACTTTGCATATATTATCTTTGTGTGCTCTTAGAGCTCTGTGCATTTTTCATAGCAGCACTTAGCACAGTTCTTCTTATCCTCTTATTTATGTGATTAGTTGATTATGTGTCTTCCCCATTAGATAGCCACCTCCATAGCAATGGGGCTGTATTTGTTTTGTTCTGCAGTGTTGCCCCAACTCTTAGTACAGTATAGGCCTGGCACATGTTAGATACAAAATATGCATTGGCTAGAAGGACAAGTGAACCCAGAGCAAAGTACTATGATTTTAGAGATGAGAAAATGGAAAACATAGAATGGCTGGGTGACTTGCAGACAACTTAAAATTGGCAGAGCCAAGAGTCAATCCCACGTATGTCTGTTGGCCCAATGGCTGCTCCCTTTTCACCATGTGAAGGCTTCCAAACATTAATGGAAATCATCTGGGGATCTTACTAAAATGCAGATTCTCATTCAGTAGGTTTGAGGTTGGCAAGTGAATTTACATTTCCAACAAGATGGTGTTGCCTATATTTCTGTCCTTAGGAACACTCATTGAGCAATCAGAGACTGCCATACTTGCTGCATAGAGTGGTAACTTCCTTACTGGTGTAGTCATGTATGATTCTGTCTGTAAATCCCTTTTCATGAGGCAGAGTCCTTGCATGGAAAGTGCCATGGAGGTCTACTCTTGGAATAAATACACTGGCCCATTGCTTCATGTGGTCATCTGTGGGCTCTGACCTTGGATGAGTTCTAACTCAGATGTTGATGATGATAATGAGCCCGTTCACTTCCATTTTACAGATGAAGAATGTTAAAGTCAGTAATTCTAATTCCCTATTCTAGAGACCAGATAACAAGCCCCACAGTGATACCAAGTGTTGTTTCTTTTTTAAAGGTGTCCAGTACCCCACCCCTCAAAATTATTATGGAAATGCCAAGAAAGAACTACACTCTTTAAAAAGTTTCTTTGGGTGCTTATTTGTTGAATGAATCCTGTTAAGAACCCAGAGATCAACAGACAACAGATGGTCCCACCAGCAACTCAATAGACATCTAGTGGCCCCAGCACCCAGGTTATGAAGGGATGCTGCCATCTAACAACCCCACCATCAGTGCCATTCCACTGTTCCAGGCACCTGAACTCTATCCTTGTTATTGGCATGCCTGTCACAGTGTGCTTAATATGTTGTTGTTGTTGTTGTTGTTATTTGCCGTCTAGTCGGCCCCGACTCATAGCGACCCCTCCTTGGGTTTACAAGGCAGTATCACTACGGAAGTAGGATTGCCCAACCTTCCTTCTGAGGAGTGGCTGGTGGATTTGAACCTCCAGCCTTCTGGTTAGCAGTCAAGTGCCTTAGGCACTATGCTACCAGAGCTCCTGGTATAATATATATATTATATTATAATAATATAGGGTGGTAATATAGCCTTCTCTCTTCTTAGAGATCTTTCCTGGCTCAGCATTCCCCTCCCCACCCCTTGCTGTTGAGAAACAGGTTCAGAGTGGGAGGGTCCAAGGTCTAGGTGCTTATCTTGACCACTGGATACCACATGGGGGAGTTTATCTCTGTGAGAAGCACCCCCTTAATCAGAGCTTTGAGTACTTATCATTGAGCAGTAGACAACTCAGCCCTAGCACATCTATACTCTACCAGCAGCTTCTGGCTCTTTCAGAGTGACTGGATTCAACCTTTGCTAACTGTAGGACAGTAACTAGGTTATTGACTTTTTTTAGGCTGAGTAATTCTCTGTTCTTCCCAGCCGTTCACACCTGATCTATTCATAATCTTTGTGGATGAATGTAGCCTGCCCTTCATTCATTGTGTAATGTCATGTCACCATTTTTTTTTTAATGTATGCAAGATTTCAAGATATGCATGTATGTGTATTCTAATTGTGTAGTAGTAAGAATTGGAGGGGCTCTTTAAAAAGGATTTGTTTTTGCTGTGTTTTGAAAAACTTGTTTCAGAGACCCCTTTCTTTATGGTATTCAGCTGTGCTTAATGGTCATGAAGGGTGGTTTAATGAGATGAGGATTTATGAGTTAAGGGCATCATTATATTATTGAAATCATACTGAAAGTAAATTGGCAGATACCTGTAGTTTGTCTTGAAGTCACTTATTGAAGAGCTTGCTTTAGTTCTCTTTCACATGGACAGACAAGGCACAGGAATTATAGATGATGAATGAAGAATATACCACTGATGGAAATTTCTTAAAGCACACCATGTGCTTTCACATCTCTTCTATCTTTTGACATTAGTTTTTCTTTTTGATTTTTCCCCCCACCTTGTTTAGTAGTATTATTTTAGTCTTAAGCTATGTAAACTATGTGTCTATGCCTTTAGACTAATAAGCTTCCCAAAGGTGGTGATTAAACAGATGTGGAACACAACAAACACAAAAGAGAGTTTACAGTTCACTTTTCTTTCACATATATATTATTCTCATTTTTTAATACCTTAGCATCATGGTCATTGTTCTCATAAAAAATACTCTATTTTGTGAAATGATACAATCTATGAAGCATTTCCCATTATATAGACACCATGTCTTTAAATTATAGCAATTTCTTAAGATTTTAAAGCAAAATGAGCTCTTAGAAGTGTGATTAATAGCAGGGAATGAGGCTAATGCTGGGTCATCAGTGGCACTCCATTACAAAAAAGGTTGGGCTAATAAAAGCATCCATCTTTTTGACCAATAAAGCATTTGAAGGATATGCTTATAGTTTTTATCATAGAGTGGTTAGTGGATACTGAATAAACTCTGAACTTGCTTTGTGGAAAGGCAGCTCTTCTGAAGTGCCTACTGTACCATTTCTTGGATGCGTGGCAGAAGGCACACCTGACAGGCTCATGTTGGAGCTACCACTTTGATTTCAGGATGTCTTCTACAAGCATAGTACCCATGGCACAGAAGCCTTATTCAGTTTTGGGGCAAGGGTAGGGAATCCTGCTTCTTGGTTGATTATCTCTCTAGCACAGTGAGTGTACACAGTAGACCCTCGGTAAGTGTTTTTTTTAATGAATTGCATTATTACAAAGCCCATGCTTGGAAGCCAAGGGCATAGCCTGGATCCTCACCTGGGCCCTTAAGTCTCCGCTAGCTCAGTTCCACTGTAGAGTTGGGAAAGGATTTTTAGGTGGTTCCTGTATCACTCACCAGTGCTCATTATTGTGATTCATCATTGAAGCAATTCCATTTTCACTTCTGTTTTAATCCTTCTGATAAAACCAAGGAGAAAATCTCAATTTGGTGCTAGCATGTCTTTAATCTCTCTCCACCAGTTGTAAGCTCGTTGTTTAACAAAGAAAGGATATGGCTCCTGCTCAGAACCTCTGTGGACAGCAGGATCTAGCTAGAATTTAATAACATTGGTTGAGTTTTTACTACATTCATTATAAAGTCTGTCTTTTCTACAAAAGGATACATTATATTGTTTTTCCCTTTGAAAAAGTGGTATAAAGTTTCTCCTGAAAATAGATTTGTTTATCAAAAGTGAGTTAATTTAAAACACAATCATATAGGTATAGATTTAAAAGAAAAAAGAAAAAAGAAAAAGAAAAAAAACAGCTCACTGCCATGGAGTTGGATCCGACTCATAGCGACCCCTCCTTGGGTTTCTGAGGCAGTATCACTGCAGAAGTAGATTGCCCAACCTTCCTTCTGAGGAGTGACTGGTGGGTTTGAACCTCCAGCCTTCTAGTTAGCAGTCAAATGTGTTAGGCACTATGCCACCAGAGCTCCCATAGGTATAGATAGAGCCAGTTCCCCAAACCTCAATCATTCACTTCTACCAACATTAGTTTTGCAATAGGTATAGAGATGGCAAAAGTAATGTAGGTAGAAGTGAATGATTGAGGTTTGGGAAACTGGCTCAAGTGTCCACTCAGATGACATTACTTCTAAGTAAGCTTTTCATCCCAGAGAGGCGTTGTGAAAAGAGCAAATCAGTGTTTTTCAATCCTGGATCTCCCCCACAGCTCCCTTGAGGCTATTTTCAATTTTTTAAATAGTTTATCAGGCAGGTTATATAAAAGCTTCCTTAATAAATGCACTTATTTAATCATTTTTATAAATAAAGTTTTCAGAAGTCCGGTCTGTGAGAAACAGATAGGTTCGTGGGTGGAACAAATGATTTGTGCTAGTCTAGTTCAAACCCACCAGCCACTTCTCGGAAGGAAGATTGGGCAATCTACTTCCATAGGGATACCACCTCGGAAACCCAAGGAGGGGTCGCTATGAATCGGGTCCGACTTGATGGCACACAACAACAACAACATTAACCTAAAAGCTGGCTGTTTGAACCCACCCATTGGCACCACAGAAGAAAGGCCTGGCAATCTGCTCCATTCAGATTGCTGCCAAGAAAATCCAGTTCTACTCTGTGCCGTGTGGGGTCACCATGTGTTATAATCAACTCAACAGCAATAGGTTTTTGTTTCTTTTTTTCTTTTCTTTCTTTTTTTTTTTGTTTTTTGTTTTTTGGAGAACAAAGTAAGTTAGGCACATGAAAGTAAAAATAAAGGTGTATTAGAATAAATTTATGGGTGCTCTGGTGGTGTAATGCTTAAAGCATTTGACTGCTAACCAGAAGGCTGGCAGTTCAAATCCACCAGCCACTCCTCGGAATGAAGGTAGGGGAATCTACTTCCATAGTGATACTGCCTCGGAAACCCAAGGACGGGTCGCTATGAGTAGGATCCAACTCCACAGCAATGAGTTGGTTTTTTTTTTTTTTTTAACTGGGGGAGAAGAAGGAAGCCACATTATTTATCCTGTTCATGGTATGCATTCTATATTGTCACCTGCAAATGCAAAGGAGTTCTCCTTTGAGTAATGATTATGCAGCCAAGTTTAGCTTGTCTTTACAAAACTCCAATATGCAGTATTTGCTTTTATAAAGAGAAGTGGTTCCAACTCTTTGGATTAATATTTAGAATTGTAAACTATGTTTATAATCTTTTACTGGTAGTCTGCTTCATTTAGTCTTCAGGAAAAGAAAATAAAAATGAAGGTTAGGAAAACCCCTGGAAAGATTTATTTTTGAAATGCAGATAGTGGCTAATGGGCATTTTTCAATGAGACAGGGAGTAAGGATGACAGGGTATAGTATTATGCTTCTATTGCCTTTTTTGCTCTTGAGTTTCATTGGGACATTGGGTAAAGCACTTGCTCTTCTTTGCCTCCTCGTCATCCTGACCACATACATACAGAAGTAAGCATGGAATTTTAGAACGTTCTGTTCTCAGAGCATATGAGGAAGAGGCCCTATGTTAGTTGTTCCAGCAGCCACACTTGCATCATCATTCAGAATTGAGCAAGGCTGGCTTCTCTAGGGCAGTAGAAAGGCTTGAGCCTTAGAGTGCTTTCTCGGGCAGAAGAAGGAGGCTTCTTGTGCCCCTTAACTCTATCCATAGGTGCTAACAGATCCGAGAGCCTGAGAAAGTCCCACTGACAATTGTACCAAACACTCAGTGGAAGTTTCTTCTCCAGACATTGTTGAGGCCTTCAGGGCCACATAGATAGGGGAAAGGAAGCTGTGGGCAGAGACGGACCTAAGAAATAAACCACAGCACAACAACGACAAAAAAAGAGAAAATGCTGTCGTTGTTTTGTGACTTTAGGGTTGCAGAACAAAGATTTTAGATAAAGTAGGAGATGGCAACAAGAGCAGCTAGACAATGTTGAGGAGTTTACAGTGGAACTTGAGTGGAATATGGGGGAGACAACATAAATTTATTTATTACTCTTTATAGTCATTGATGAAAATTCCAATAATGTGATTCTTACTAATGCAGTTGCCACACCCTCCAAGGTATATCTTTTTGCTCATTTAATATATCTCATTTTCAAATTTGGTTTGGGTATCCAGCAGATAGGAGCTCTGGTGGCTTAGTGCCTAAGGCATTTGACTGCTAACCAGAAAGCTGGCGGTTCAAACCCACCAGCTGCTACTCTGAAGGAAGACTGGGAAATCTACTTCCGTGGTGATACTGCCTCCAAAACCCAAGGAGGGGTCGCTGTGTGTCGGGTCCGACTGGACAGCATTGTGTTGCGTTTGCGTTGTGTTATCCAACAGATAAAGTTTTGCTATACTTTGTACTGAAATGATGCAGAATTTTAAAAAAACTAGTTAAATGATTATAAGTGTAAGATACAGATAAATTACCAAACTGTCAGTATGTTTTGCTTATTAAATTTTAAGTAACGGAGGAATATTTTTCACGTGCCAAGTTAAGTAGTTTAATAATGTTAAAGTATCTGTAAAATAGACTCAAGCTAATGCTTTAATTGCGGATTGTATTCTTAAATATAGTATCTCTGATAAGGCGTAATAACTTTCATAGAATATATAATAAGCTGTTTTCTGTGATAGTACACATGAAGTGAATTTTTAAAGATAAAACTTTTCTTCATAGCGCTTTTTAAATAGACCCATTGAACTTATTTTTGACTCTTGGCTTTGAAGACCTAAAACTTGTTTGATGAGCCTGCAAAATGAACTGAGTGGTTATACATATCACCAACCAGTTAATGTATTTATATTATATTTTTTTAAAAAAGCACTATCTAAACCTGGTATAATGTGATTTTCACAGAGTGGTTGAGGATACTACAGATCATTTAGTTGTGGGCCCAGTGAACTTACAGGTAAGTTGAAACAGAAGCCTGATCAAATGAGAAAGGAACATCAACATTTTCCTTCATAGATAAAATATACAAGATCAAAATCTGTGTTTAACCCATGTACCATATTTCCCACAAATATCGTGCCCACATAAATAACACACATACACACATAATGGACAGAAATGATGAAATTATGTTTATATATTTAAAAAAAAAAAAAAAAGTCCTGGCATAGTGTATTCACACGTACACCATGTCTTATGAAATTTCCAGAAGTGAATTTCGGCCTCATCCTCCCTCCTTCAGTTCCACTTGATCATATTTGTATAGGAAAGGTATAAACCATGGTCAAGAAGTCATGGATCAAGTTTGGTAGTAACCCAGTAATTGGAAAATAAACAATTGAAGCTGTGTATTTGCTCTGAGGCATTTCATGGCCAGGCCTGAGAGGGGTGGTGTTCTGTATAGTGGATTTGCAACTAGGTACATGGATCTGCAACCAGGTACGTCATGCCAGAGATGGGCAGAGGGTCGGGTGGAGGGCTATGAATGAGCAGGGCTGCCGCAGCCCTAGCACACCCCACATGAAGCAGGGTGGCAGGATAGTACAGGTGTGGATGTGCACTGCTTTGGGCCTGGGTAGCCAGTTGAACCTGTCTCATTCAGTTGAGGTATACATGATCCCTCTGTGGCTGTGGCTCTCACACCCACCCAACGGGATCCACATGGGTGGAAGATTTAAACAGCCTGCAAATGGCAGCTGGCTAGCCAGACAGCCAGGCAGAGTGTGCGTGGCAGTGGCGAGCAGGCTTCACCTGTCTGAGTGGCCTCAGCAGCCTGGGATGCACAGACTTGCATACTTCCTGGGCTGCAGCCAGCCTCCTTGGCGAAGGCTATTTCTGGGACGGAAAGTGTGATTTTTTTCCTGCATTGAAGAAAGTGCCCAGAGAGGAGCTTCTTTAGAAGCTCAAGGGTAGACTGGTGACGATTTGCTGCTGGGAACCAAACCTCCCCATCAACAAGCACCAAGATGAATCCTTAACATTAAATCCATTGGACGGGGGGAAAAAGAAAGAAGCCAGCAACATGTGAAAATACTGGTATAGCATGCTTATGAAAATAACATGTGGGGTCACACAATATGAAAAGCCATAAAATGTGCATGTTATTTGTGTAAAAATATGGTATTTCATTGATTAAAAAAGGAGCCCAGAAAGTGAACCCAGAGTTTCTCAAACATGGAAACATTACAGTCTTTTAAAGCTGTGTCCAAAATCCAACCTTTAGTAGTTTAAACCATGTGGATACTTTATTTTTCTCTGTCAGAGAAGAAATAAAAGGGCATTGTCTGTATGCCTCATTTGGGGGTGACCTCTTTATCTTGTAGGAGGCCATGATTTTTATTTCTCAGTAATGTCACCAGCAAAGAGTTAACCGGATTTCACTTGATCTGCTCTGGCTTCTATGATGATGAGTAATGCGAGGTTGGTAACAGCAAATTGTTGTTTATAAGCAAACATGGCATTGTGCAAACAAGCAGGCTTGGTCTCCAACTGGAGTGATTTCATGGTGGTCAGCAGCTGATCTATGTAACATACAACCTTTCTGCCTCTCTAAATGTCAGAAGAATGACTGTTTGTTTATCTTGCCTTCTTCCCAGCTGTTTACTCTGTAATGCATTTGCCTCGACCTTGATTCCCAAAGAGTGGCCCCTTTCTCCTCCCCAGTTCTGTTTACGTTAGTCCTGCCCCTGGTGTCACCTATGAAATCTGTTGATTATTCCACCTGGTTAATGTTAAATTGCTCTTGTAAGATGATGTGTTTGTTCATAAACACAAATGCTGGGCCCCTCGTTTACTGTACCCATGGCAGCAATCCTTATTAAACAAATATTGCTTTGTTTGCGGGTGTGAGCAGCAGTTTATCCTGTGAGGTCTTTTTTTTTTTTTTTAAAGAAAAAAAAACTTAAATGCTAGAATTTTGATAAAGGAAGAAAAAGGGGAACTTGTCCCTGGAATGTGGTTGAAACAGACTTAGGTTTGCTTTTCTTATCTTTTGCTTGGATGAAGGGGCTGGAGAGATTAGCAAGTTGTTTGGTTTTTCTAAGAGATTTCCTTAGTGTAATGATATCTATGCAGTTGTTTGCTTTTTTCAGAAGGGAGAGAGCTCTCCTGAAAGGCCACTAGCTCAGTAATAGAGCATCAGATGGCTGGAAAATTCTTTGTGGAACAAACAAGGATTTAGAAGGTCTAGGAGAAAAACTCTAGTGCTATGAACAAGGAAGTCACCACTAAAAGGTACAATCCTTGGATTTTGTACTATTATGTGTGTGTTGTGTGTTGTTGTGTGGGTTAGATACAATCCTCCTTGATGCATGTACTCTGTCAAGTTGACAGGGGGAGGTTAACTTTTAGTTTAACGTGCACTGAATAAATCCTCTGATAGAAGTGGAATCATTTTATCTGAGAAGAAACTATACAACTAATATTGCATGATGTATTTTAAAAAGCTCGTGTTTTCACTCTTACCTGTTTCTCTTCCTTGGCTCATTTTAAAATGAGTTTTGTGCTTTGTATCATTTCTAGTTAAGTAAAGCAGGCATTACATTTCTTTATTCAGCCTGGTGTGTGTGACTATGGTTCCTTGGACACTGGAAGCCATATTAGATAAGACCCAAACATTAGCCTGTCCTTTGTCATGTTTTGAAAACAGAAAACAACTCAAGCTCACATTATCTTTTTTTTTTTTTTTTTCATTATTGTTTGTTGCTGTTTCTCAATTTGCCTTGTCTTTCAATACTAGGCAAGGCCTGCTGGCATTTGCTGTAAATTAAATTCCGAGGCTACAACACAAACTGGAGTGAGGGTGGTGAGGGCTGGAGGTCATGACCTTGAGAGTCAAATGGTGGTCTTTTGTATCAGAGAAGGTCTACTGATCTATCTGCCAGAGCAGCTTTGGGGGAAGGAGAATGAATGCCTTTATGTAGACTGGAGGTTTTGAAGGATAAAATTAAATAATTGTCCCTTTCAGACAACTGAGAAATGCGAGCAACAGAATTCTGATGGCCTGCATTCACTAGGTTGCCATAATGCTGTGAACATATTGTTCACTTTGGCCACTAGAGCAGTTCGGGGCTGGAGGCGAAGCTGAGATACATGAAGTGTGTCATCTAACGCACCAGTCATTAATTGATGTTAGGAACCTGGCCCCCTGTGTATTAAACTAGATAAAATATGGAAATGGAAAAAAAAATTCTAAACTGGTTGTTGGTCACTTTATTACACTCAGCTATTTGGGAGAGTTCAGCTGTTTGAATGTTCAAATGATTAAAGTTCAGCAGGCTTTGTTAGTTCGCAAACTTAAAATCTATTTTGTTCTGTAAAAATGCGTTTTAATTAAGCTCCCCAGAACACTTGGCTCCATCATGCCCTGAGCTTCAGAAGGCTTCCTTGAGGCTAAGCAAACAGCCTCACACTGGATTGGCAAAGCTCCTTTTCCGTCTCTATTTAATTATTTGAGCTTGTCTGGATTAATACGTGAGGGAGTGGGTAGGCGTTCTCCTTTGTACCACTGTTTCCTAGAGCGGCTCCTTTCTAACTTAATAGTTTGCCCACAGTTGCTATGATTACGCCACATAAACTCTTGTCTGCTGGAAGAAAGGAGATAAAGACCAACAGTAGCCAAAAACCTAAAAATATAAATCAGATATCCATAAGTTTTGGAGGTGGCAGGCTGAATATCTGCACTCATTGGTGTCTTATAAAGATTAGGGTGTCCATGAAAATTTGATTAAGACAGATCCCAGGAGTGAGAAATTTACTGTTTGTTGCTTTGCAAACTATTCTGCATTGGTATTAGAATTCAGAAATCCCCTTTCCTTGGAAATAAGAAATCTCATGTCTTCAGGTTGCAAGTTGAGTAGAGAAAAGAAATTATCTTTTTGTTATGAACTATTTTATTGTTGCCCTGTTCCTCCAACTCTTTTCGAGTCATGAAACAGAGAAAATTAAACATCCTATTCTCTACCATTTCCAGTCCATCTGAGTCGCCCTTATGTATTTTAAAAGCATGCCATGGTTTTCAGTTTTGCATTGGTTAATTATCTTTACATTTTCAGTAAACTGGATAAGTCTACTTACCGTAAGATTTATAATGATTCAGTGGCTTAAGTTACTTTCTGAATTTCAGAATTTCAAAATAGTCAACCATTCCAAAGATGTAAAGGAAATAGTGTATTTTAAAAGTAGGATTATGAAAGGGGGTAGCTAGCACAGACCTTTCATCTCATTTGATGAAGGGTTTGGGCTTAGGGTTTTGTTTTTGTTTTTTGGCATTTAGTCCTTTGGTAAAAACTTTAGCAGTTGTGTATTAAATTCCTATCATGTGCAACTTATGTCTGAAACTAAAGTTCAAGATAAAGGATTTTTTTGTTTGTTTGTTTTTAAATCTTATTGAATGAAGGTGGAGGGGTGAGTGGGGAAAAGATACCATTTTCATGTAAAATGTTCCTTCCCATTTAATTGGTAAGTACAAAGTAGCTCCTACTTCCTTTTCTATCCTTCTTTGAACTATAAAGGAGCACTGGTGGCTTAGTACCTAAGGCATTTGACTGCTAACCAGAAGGCTGTTGGTTCAAACTGACCAGCCACTCCTCAGAAGGGAGGTTGGGCAATCTACTTCTATAGAGATACCACTTTGGAACCCAAGGAGGGGTCGCTATGAGTCGGTGAGTTTGCTTTGGTTTGGTTTTGCGCAAAAAAGGCAAGAAAGCTATCATAATACTTTATTGAAAAGAAAAAAAAAAAAAAAAGGCATAATTCAAAAAAAAAAAAAAAAAAATTATTGAAAAGAAAAAAAAAAAAAAAAAGGCATAATTCGTCACAAAGTCCTCACCAACTGAAGGTTCCTTGCCTCACTTGGTCCCCGTAACTGGAGATGGTTCCCCATGGGTTACCTGAGATAGAGCCCATTGTTTCCTTGCCTGCCCTCTTTCCTTCTCAGCACCAAGCCCTGCCTTTCTGCAGTCCAGAGCATAGGGGGAAGTGAGCAACCCCTTTAGGGATCATGCGCCAGCACCTTCTGGAAGCTTGTTTCCAGAGCTCAGTTTCTCCTCCCCTGGGCAGCCCAACCAATCACCTCCATGATGTTCTCAACCTCTGCTCTCTCGAGACCTAGGGTTATTCCACTTGTGCCTCATTCTCCCAGATGTCCAAATAAGTGGCTGTTTTGTTTTGTCTTGTTTTGTCTTGTTTTTCCACCTTTGCCATGCTTTTGAAAACTGCATTGCCTCTGAACTTTACTCTTAAGTGCTAAATGAATTTCCAGATTTTTAAAGATAGATCTAGACATCTACAGTGCACGATAAAGTTGATAATAAATAAATCATTTTTAACAACAGGTAATATGCATAATTTATGGTGTTACAGTGCTATCTTTTTGATATTTATGATGGATAATGCTCAGTTTTTGCCCTCATATTACTGCTTTAAATTATACCACAAGAAAATTAATGAGAAAGTAGATTTATGGGTTTCTTTAGTTTGTCAATTCGGAAATTAATTGGGTGTTAATTTTAGCCTTCCCTCATCAGAGCAGGACTTTAGTATGTGTGCATTACTTTGCATTCATTGTAGCTTACCTCCCATTATTGTGGGTCACTAGCTTTGCATACATTAAAATAGCCCTCAGGCTCATTCTCTTGATTACTTTTTGAACTGCCATGCATTAGAAAATTTACGCCTTTCTGTTATAATTATGAAAATTTGGTATTGGAAGATGGTGCCTTCATAACACAGTCAGCATGCTGACTTCCCTGCCTAAACTTGACTCTTAGCTAGTCTTTTCATGAAGTGGAACCTCTGTCACAGGGGCAGTGGGTGGACTCCTGTGTTTGAAGAGTTCATTCACAATTTGCAGAAGTCATGTCAGATGAGAAAGTATTAATTGGCTGTTGTAATTTTATCTCTCTTGTTTTGTTCTACTCCCCTCCCCATTTTTTCCCCCTTAAAGAACATTCTTTAAAACATCATGTAGTAGGCTGGGACTCACCAGCATAGGACTGATGGAGGCATCTCCATCATACCCCTTCCTCACCTTGCTTTTGTAACCCTTACGATTTCAGTTAAGGAGCCCTGGTGGTACAGTGGTTGGCTGTTCAAACCAACCCAGTGGCTCTGCGGGAAAAAGACCTCACAATCTGCTCATGTAAAGATTAGAGCTTAGAAAACCCTGTTGGACAATTCTACTTTGAACCACGGTGCCGCTGTGAGTCTGAACAGACTCAGTGGCACCCGTCAACAACAATGTCGTTCTATTTGTAATCCCTTCCACTTGCCCTTCATCTCCTTACTCCTGCCTCCTCTGATTGCTTCCAACCAGGTGAAATGTGAAGAGCTAAAAAGCATGTGCCCCATGCTAGGTAGAGTAACAACTCCTTTGTTTCAGAACTCACAGAAGTCCCTATTCATTTGAGAGTTTTCTGTTGCTTGAGTACACTTCTGATTTGAACATGAATAACGTCCGCATGAGAAGTGAGGGTACTGAGCTGGTTGAGTATCACAGGACTGCACCTCCTTAAACTCCTTTGTTTATGTTTCCACACAAACCCTTTGCAGATTTAAAGGGAACTACAATCACATGTTACTTAACATCTATGATACATTCTATGAAATTAGATGTTACATGATTTGAATATTGTGAATATTACATATAGGCAGTCCTCATATTACGAATGAGTTCTGTTCCTAAATCTGTTTTAGGAGTTTGTATGTAAGTCAGAACAGTTAGTTGTGGTTCGTATCTAAAATCAGTCAAATGTTCGTCTTTGTTGTTGTTGTTGTTGTTATGTGCCGTCGAGTTGGCCCCGACTCATAGCGACCCCTCCTTGGGTTTCCGAGGCAGTTATCACTACGGAAGTAGGATTGCCCAACCTTTAGTATATAGTATGTAGTGTAATTTTCTATGCATAAAAAAACACTCTTCCAGATACACAAAACATCTTTAATTTAATAATACAGTAATGGTAACAGTGTTTCCCTGCATATTGCAAAGTAGCACTTACTGGTTATTATGAACCATTGTATGTACCTCAAATTTTTCATATAATAGACTTTATGGAGGATTGAGGTCACAGATGTATATGTGCTAGGATTTTGCCCAAACATAGGTTATAAAGCCATGACTAGTTTATTTGCCAATAGAGACAGAGAATAAACTCTATGCTTTCTTTCTTAATACAGATTTTTTTTTTTATTCCCTGAACTACATAAACATGGTTGTTGAGAATTTTGAATCTTAAAGATGCATTATAAATAGTTTAAGAAGTACTATTCTTAGCTCTTAGAACTAAAGCTATCCCTCCTTCCACTTTTATTCTTGTCCACTCTAAAATTCTGCATGGAGTTAACAGTTGAAGTAATAGTCAGGTGGTCTAAAATACTGAGATTCACATAGTCTCTCAATTCTTAGACTTCCTTCCTTTCCTCTTTCCCTCCCTCCCTCCCTTTTTCCTCCCAGCTTCTATTATCTCTTCATATTTGCATGCCATTTTCCCCTTTTCCTTGCATGGGCATCAACAGTGAGAATTTTTCCTTTTGGATTGGAGAGGGGGGAGGACTGTGTAATCACTCTAATCATTTCCCTAAACATGATTTCACCATTAACTCTTCTACTCTTCTCTGCATAGAAGTTGAAACATATTTTACAAATCTGTGTTTAGTTTCATTTACACATCCTTTCATGAACAGCCCAAGTTCTTTTAAGGGCATTTATTCTGCTTCATATAAATAATTGATCAGCCAAGTTAATTTACTTCTGCCTGACTTGGTCAACCTTAATTAACTGCCCTGGAATCAAGACTGAACTTTTTGTTAGCTTAGAATCTTTCATAAGCTTGATAACAAGGTCTTTATTTTCCCTAAATTTTTAGCATCAACACTGTAACCAAGGAAATAATCATAATAACAAAGCATTGCTTTAATTTGCTATAAATACATTGGCCTGGGCATTATGAATTTTCCAGAATACTTTCAGAGACTATGTTGGCAATGACAAGAAATAAGCATGTGAAGCTCTGTTCTTATCCTTTTCTACAAGTCCCTCCAGCACCAAAATTGATCTTCTGAAATCAGTAGCTGTGTAATGTTCCCAAGAAAGATGAGAAGCAGGCCATTTTGACTTTCTTCACTTTATGACATCCATGCAATTATAGCATCCACCTTTGTGGAAATGTATGTGTTTAATGCTCCCTGTGTGATTTAAATGGATCCAGCTCATTTGGGGACGCCATATAGGAAGCCAAAGGAAGTGTTGGCCTTGTCTTTGGAGAAAGACCATTTCAGAAATGGGCCATGTCCTCCGTGTGCCCTGTCTTCTTCTTTAGGCACTTTGGATGATTTTGCGCCATTTCTTGTTCTGAGTTTGTCATGGAGCCAGACAGTTCATCCACAGTAGGGAGTCTCAGAGGGAAGTATACAGCTGAGTACCGGGGACAAGCTCGCTCTAAGAAAAGATGCAGGGTTCCATGATCAGTAGGAAAGATAGATGTCTCTGATAGATGTTGACTTGCTTTCTGAGCACTCTAATAGTGTACAATTCAAAAGAAAAGCACACAAATAGCTGTTTGATGTGAGTACTGACACTTTCATGGTTGTATTTTAGATACTTTCCTTTGTCTACCTTCCACACTCATTGTTGTCTTTTCTGTAATTTACTTAATTTTCCATTTGCTGATTTATTCATTCACCACCTAGCCCAAAGCTTTGCAGATTGGAAATTCCCAATCATTTATTGAATGGACTAGTTCATGTCTGAATTGAGGCATGGTTATAGGTGCATCTATCCCTTAAAATACTGAGCTTTAGTAATTTGTAAAATGGGGGAAACATTACCTGCCTTTTCTCCTTCATAGACTTATTATGAGGTTGAAAAGTCCATCAGAGGGCTTTGTAGTTTAAAGCATGATACAGATATAAAGTCTTATTAAATGGTTTGGAATGGTCTATAGAAAGAAATGTTGCCAACCCAGATACTGCTAGCAATTTTCTTAGACCTTGACACTCTTAATTTTTCATGTGCTTTTCAAAAAGCTGTTCTCTTCTGATTGGTGTGGGAGGTTACGAGAAATTTTAAATCTTCCAACCTACATACTACTGTTAGCACTTGACTAATTAAGGACATCCTCAGACCAAAATAATCCTTTGTGTAATTTTGGTCCCAGAGCTTCCACTCTCACAAACCTGAATCACAAGCCAAGCTGCTTGGCTTAATTCCTACAAAACTTGTACTGGAGGACTTGGCACTCTTCTTTAGAATTTCAGGGAGCAAAAACTGGGCCTTCTCATCAAATTGTGTATTGGAGAGTGTTCTGACTCCACCCACCGTGATGGTGTCAAATTGAAGAAACAGAAAAACAGAGCGGCCTTTCAGACACCTGTTTTCAGGTCTGGGATCCCCTTGGCACATGGTGTGAAAGCCCCATTCTACCCCGTTCTACCCAATCTCTACTCAGGCAGGACAGTGTAATTGGCTGAATATGCCCCAGTCTGAGAGCAGCTTTTTGTCTTCGGGAGTTGCATTCCTTGATGTGAGCAGGTTTTCCAGAGAGTACAATGATAGTTATTCTTTAGGCATGCTGTTGCACATAGCCTAATAATTAAATGGGTTTCCTTGCTAAGGCAATTGGTCCTTTTCTTAACTGCCATGCCTTTTCCTGAGCTTTTATAAGCCAGCTGCCATTGAGTTGACTGCAGCTCAGAGTAGAACTGTGCTCAGTAGGGTTTTCAGTGGCTGGTGTTCCAGAAGTAGATTGCCAAGCCTTTCTTCCCAGGCACCTCTGAGTGGACTCAGACCTCAAGCCTTTTAGTTAGCAGCCAAGGGCATTAACTGTCTGCACCAACCAGGGACTCCTTAGGTTCTGTACACATGGACAGATTTGAGGAAGAGAAACTGAAAAGCTGGGGGGAAAGCACCTAGGTTTCACAAACTGGTTCTTTTTCTGGTGATGAACAGGGTCCTCACATCGGCCTTAGCACATCTTTATTGCCTGGCTTTTATATGTTAGAGAAGATTTTAGTTAGTTTTTCTGATAGATTCTTTACTCTGCAGACTGTAAGGATATGAATGCAGTTTGTAAATGACTATAATTACTGGACAGTCTGATTGAAAGAAACAAGAGCGAATCAGCTGTTGCTTCTGAGTTTGTTTCCCACCTGTTAGCGAAAAAATGTCATGCTTAATCTACATCAGAATTGGATTAACTTTAAAAAAAAAATATGTGTCTTCTAGATTTATGAAGTTTGTAGTCAAGTTGGATCATACTACACACCAAAGAAAGATAAGATTTTTTTTTTTTTTTAAATTCTTCCGTTTGGATTTCACACAAAACTGCAAAACACAGACTGAAACCAATTCCCGGCAAAGAGGCCAGGTTCATCCGAAGATGTCTAGAGTGTTTCGGTTTCCCTGCTGTCGCATATTACATGTGATGGGGAGGAATCTGTAGCACTGGTTGCATATATGCCTTTCTGTGATTAGGAGACATTTGTGTTAATGTTCTTCAGCCTTTCAACTGGGATTGAGATATTTCACATTGAAGCCCTAATTATTCAGGTGTTTCTCTGCTTTGATGTTTGAATTATAAACTTCCTTTCCTGAGTATTGTTCAGTGACTATGGTAAAAGTCTCCTAGTTCAGGAACTTGGAGTGTAACCATCTCATTTTCATTGTTTTGTTCTCCCCCTGGCCCCCGCCATGACTTTAAGAAAACACATGTGGTTTAGCTTTGGCATTGGACTGAACCGGTTCAAATCCTAATGCCACCACTAAAAACCAGTTGTCATCTGATCAGTTACAACTCATGGCGGCCCCACGTGTGTCAGAGCAGAACTGTGCTCCATGGGGCCTTCAGTGGCTGTTTGTTCAGAAGTAGGTCACCAGCCCTTTCTCCCAAGGTGTCTCTGGGTGGACTCAAACCTGCAACCTTCTGGGTAGCAGCTGAGATTAGCTGTGATGTATCCTGGGCAAATTAAATTAACCCACAGTGAACCTTAGTTTTCTCATGTGCAGATTGAGAATAGTAATTGGTATCAGGATTAAATTAAAGAATATTTGTGAGTCACTTGCAATAGAGATGACACATTGGTGATCAATAGGTGGCAAAAGCTGATATACCCAAAAAACCTAACTCACTGCCGTTGAGTCAGTTCAACTCATAGTGACCCCTCCTTGGGTTTCCGAGGCAGTATCAGTGCGGAAGTAGATTGATTGCCCAACCTTCCTTTTGAGGAGTTGCTGGTAGGTTTGAACTGCCAGCCATCTGGTTAGCAGTCAAATACCTTAGGCACTAAGCAAGCAATAATAATACAATTGATAATATCTGTTTTTTTGTCGTAGTTAGATGAAGTGGCTCCTAGGGATAACAAGTTTGGTACCTAAGGAGTAACAAGGAGGAATATGAACTAGATTTACATATAGGCTGTGTATTCTCTAGCAACTCATTTTACACTTTATTTACTTTTTTCCTATTTGAAGTTTAGTATTTTCACATTCAGGCCTTTTGTGAGGTCAATATAAGTAAGATATTTCTCCAAAATAAATGTAAGAAGGCATAGCTCTCAGACCTCAAACCAAACTAAAAACCCATTGCCATCAAGTCGATTCCGACTCATAACTGCCCTATAGGACAGAGTGGAACTGCCTCTTAGGGTTCCAAGGCTGTCATCTTTATGGAAGCAAAGTGCTGTGTCTTTCTCCTGCAGAGTGGCTGGTGGAGTTTGAACTGCAGACCTTTCATTTAGCAGCTGACCACTTAACCACTGTGCACCAGGGCTCCTAAACCAAACTGCAGATCAGTAATCGAGTATGAGAAACACCTAACATTGAATGGGATTTTTCAGGACAGTTTTA
>NW_006921736.1:7234915-7289432 GCF_000298275.1 Orycteropus afer afer | reverse complement strand
TTTTTCTCTCTAAAAAAAAAATTCCTTCTTCCGTAGTGATACTGCCTTGGAAACCCAAGGAGGGGTCGCTGTGAGTCAGGGCCGACTCGATGGCAAATAACAACAACAACAACAACAACAAAAGTGGCCTATCTTACTGGAATGGCCAATTTTGAAGAGTTTTAGTACCTAAACAATTCCAAAGAGTATGAATCTTTAAAATGCTTTTTGGTGTGTGACTGAGGTTTTTCAGGGTGAATTACCTCAGAGGGCCTCCTGGTAATGTGTCATCTCCCGATGGACTGAAGTTGGGGAATATTTCTGCAAGAGTGTCACATCTCCATGTAACTCCTGCACATTAAAATGTGGTGTTATAGCCAATATGTACTATAGGATGACTCAGTGCTTTCAAGCAAAATAGTTAGATATAATCAGAGAAATTTCATCATAAATTCTAGGTTCATCTTAAAATGTTTCTTTTTTCAAAGGGAACAAAGATAACATAGTTAAAGCAGTACTACTGAAACCTGAATTTGGACCAACAGTCCCACACACATAAACTAGGAGACTGGACCACTATCGAGAGATGAATTGAGTGAAAGAAAATGACAACTGTTTACGTTTTTGGCAACATTTAAAACAGGGCCCTTCTCCTTATGTACAACAACTGTTTTAACAGCTGCTTTTTCATTTCTTTTTTTCCCCTCTTCTCCTTAAAATTCTTCTATCAGGGTTTTGAGTCATGATGCAAGAATCTGGGACTGAGACAAAAAATAATGGTTCAGCCATTCAGAATGGGTCGAGCAGCGGCAACCACTTACTAGAGTGCAGCAGTCTTCGGGAGGGGCGGTCCAACGGGGAGACGCCGGCCGTGGATGTGGGGCCAGCAGATCTCGCCCACATCCAGCAGCAGCAGCAGCAGGTACTGTGCTTTGGAGTGAGGGGTATGGAGGGTGGTGGGTGAACATGCGATCCTTGTAACACTTAACTGCTGTGTTTTATGCTTACCTGTTTGACTATAAGCAATATCTTTTAACCCACCTAAGCTTTGAGTAAGAAACTCTGGTGGCACAGCAGTTAAACACTCGGCTGCTAACTTAAGTGTTGGTGGTTCAAACCTATCCAGCAGTTTTGTGGGAGCAAGACTTCACAGTCTGTCTGTAAAGATTACAGCCTAGGAAACCCTATGGGGCAGTTCTACTCTGCTATATAGGGTCTCTATGAATTGAAACTGACTTGACGACACTTAATGAGAACAACAGTGGCTGGCTTAAGAGACGATATTCAAGCCCTCACGTTCTGTGCAGAAGGCGGCAAAGACCCCTTATGTGTGTGTGTGTGTGTGTGTGGTGGGGGGTAAGAGGGAGCAGGCGGTGGCTAGAAACACAGGTGGGAGCAAGATTTGAGTGGACCCCGGCCACCTCTAGCCCCCGACATGTCAGCCAAATGTTTTAACTATTTTGAAGAAAATTAATATTTGGAGAAGTGGTTCCCCAGTGCTTTTATTTAAAAAAAAAAAAAAAAAGCTTAAGTCTTATGGAGAAGGAAACAAAATAAAGGATTAAAAAAAAAAAAAAAAGAATAAGTGAATAAGGAGAGTACTTAACCACTGGACCACAAGAGCTCCTCGTTGTCAGCAGGTACATCTAGTGACTGGTCAAGTATTGCCCCATGGTAAAAGTGACCCAGGAAATAGTGTTGCGATGCCAAAGTGTTGTGGAAATTCAAAGAGATAAATACAGTATTTTCTCAAACACAGGCTTTGTTTTACCAACCTCTTTTGGAATCCTGAAATAACTAGTTGTGTTAATGATAACGTGTGGTTTTTGTTTCATTTTCATCCTCGGTTCATTATTCAATACATAGTTTTGGTGTTATTTGGAAAACAATGGTGAAAAAGAATGATGCATCTTTGGGGCTTTTTGAAAGATTCAGACATTTTCAAGGGAGAGCGAAAAAGAAAACAAACCTTTTGTCAAGCAAGCGTATTGGACTCAGTATCATAGAAGCTGAGAGAATCCCTTTTCATATTGAGGATGGAGCCTTTGATTGACTCTAACGTATGTTTTGATTTTTCCTTACTAAGAATTTTTAAAAGTACAGTGAAATCTGTGAGAGCTGCGACTCAGTGGGACTGCCTTATTTTTCCAGGTCTTACAAGTTTTCTACCTTTGACAGGTTGTAGTCTTACCACTTTTCTATCTCCGTTTCAGTGAAAAATATTTGACTTTTTCTTCTCTGACGGGTTTCAGCCTTACATACGTTCCAGCTTCACAGCCTGGACTGTGTAAGGGATCATTAGATTGTTAGTGCATTAGAAGTTGGTGGACCCTGCATGAGACTATGGAATCTGTAGGAAAACAGAAAGAAGGGGAAATGAATAAACAGACAAGCCAAGGTTTTAATTCAGAGAGCTTCCTTTAAGTGTCTGGGTCTCTTTTTCATTGTCAGTCCAAACCCATTTGTTCCCGGTGTCTCAGGCATCAGCTGAAATTTAGGTTGTGTATTGTTGGAAAACTTGGTATTTTTAGTTCAGTGCAAATAGTGGCAATTCTAACCAGTAAGGTCGTTATTAAAACCCAGCAATAATTGGAAGAAGGTTATTTATGTATTCCTGCTAGTATATGTTGAAGTGCTGTTTATGGCTGTATTGAGAATAAATAGTTGATATTTATTGCCCTTACCAGGCAGAGGCCAAAATCTACCATTTTCATTAAAGGGCAGTTGAGGTGCAGCGATTGACTATAGGGTATGAAGCTCATGTAATTATAACTTTAAAAAAAAAAAAAAACCTCATTGCCATCGAGTTGATTCCAACTCATAGTGACCCCCTTTGAGCATTTGAGGTAGTAAATCTTTATGGAAGTAGATTGCCCAGTCTTCCTTCCGTGGAGTAGCTGGTTAGTTTGAACTGCCAGCTTTCTGGTTAGCAGTCAAATGCCTTAGGTACTATGCCACCAGAGCTCCTTAATTATAGCTTGTTGTTGTTGTTATGTGCCATGGAGTCAGACCTGACTCATAGCGACCCCTCCTTGGGTTTCTGAGCGGTATCACTACGGAGGTAGATTGCCCAACTTTCCTTCTGAAGAGTGGCTGGTGGGTTTGAACTGCCTGCCTTCTGGTTAGCAGGCAAATGCCTTAGGTACTATACTACTAAGTAAATGGGAAATTAACTTATTCTGAATTTTATATAGAGAACTAAAAATCATTCAACTTTTAAAATAGGAAGCCAAGCAAAAACTTTGGCTTCCACATGCAGCAACAACATGGTAGCAGTATAAAAGAAAGTTAAAAATGTATTTTAACAGCATCTTCCTTAAAAAATATCCATGGCAAAATTAGTCTTCCCTTTCTACCTTGGCTGTGATCACTTTGAAAATTTTGCTGATACGGGTTATTGATATTGGTCAAGAAACTAATTTTGATTGTGCTTTGAAATTCTTTTTAATATTTTTATAACAATTTTATTTCTATTCGCCACTGATATGTTTTGGGAAAAAAGAAAGCAGTTGGGTCTCTAATTGTGACTAAAACCCCACTTATTGTGGTTGGCAGGCTTTGTAGGCCTTTTAAAATAAAATATTGACAGCTGTTTGAGTCCCCATAATATATGATGAGGCTCTTAACAGGTTGTTGGGGGAAAGAAAATCTATAAATGAAATAAGACAGACTACAGGTTTGAAAAATATTAAAGAGAATAAAGTCATCAGAGTTTTCTTCTGGAAAACTACTACAGTTAAACAGTTTAAAGAAATGTGAGAGTAAACGTGATGGACTTTGGTTGTTTTCGTCATTTTTATACTACAGGTTTTTACTTGAAGTGAGAATACCAGCAGTGAGAAAATCACAGCCATGCTGAATTCATTACTGCGGTAGTCACACAAAACCACGGATAAAATTTCAATAACTGCAGGCCACAGTTGAGTAAACAGTTGCACTGAAATTTAATTCCTGTTGACTTTTCCCCCATTCCTCGCCAGGGGCACATTCTGATTCCGTTGTACAAAGACAACAGGGGTTACAGCTTTGATTAATGTAGGACGGTGGAAGAGAATTAGAACTGTAAAATATGTTAGAAGTCCATGCAACACAAAGATCTGGCTTAAAAGGACTTGGTATAAAAATGAGTTAATTACACCGTGTGTTGAACCGAATGTTACAGGATTTTCCAGTGGCACCAGTACCATTGTTGATGATATAAGGAGCATTTTTTCCTAGTGCCAGGATTTAAAATAAATAAATGCAAACCCTCCCACATTTATTCCATATTACCAAAGATAATTACAAATGGTAGCAAGCACCCTTTCACAGTGGAGAGCTCTAAGATTCACTGTGGAGTAAGTTTCATGCTGAGTTTGTTCTATACATTGGCTGAATTGGATCCAAACAGAATTATTAGAGGAAAGGAAAAAAAGAAATAAAAAGTTATTGGCAACTTTAGAGAAATAGACTCTGGGTTTTCCATCTTCTCTGGAAAAATCAGATGGTCTGGTAATCCTGGGCCCATTTACATGAGAGCAGTAATTATTACCCTAGAGGATGGCTTCAGGCCTAAGGCAGTCGCCTGCCAAGCTCAAGGCTGGCGGTTCAAATCCACCAGCCACTCCCTGCAGCGTAGACCTGGCCGACCTGGCCATCTCTTTGGGAGCTCTGGTAGCATAGTGCCTAAGGCACTTGACTGCTAACCAGAAGGCTGGCGGTTCAAACCCACTAGCCACTCCTCGGAAGGAAGGTTGGGCAATCTACTTCCTTAGTGATACTGCCTCGGAAACCCAAGGAGGGGTCACTATGAGTCGGGTCCGACTCAGTGGCACATAACAACAACAACAATAATTATTTGGAGATAACTTGTTGCTTAAGACACGGAACCTGCAGCCTCCACTTGGCCTTAGTTCCTACCCAGTCAGCAGGGCTCATGTAAACTCTCTAGGCAGTGGACTGATGATTCTGGTCTGGAAGATGCCATCATCGCTTGGAAGCCATCAACCAAGGAGAGGTGCTGCCATTAGCTGGAGAACCCTACCAGTACACTCACACAGGGTCGTCCTTCCTCAAAACTAAATGTATTATCTCTGTAATGTTTCACCTCTATTTATATCTGAGCCATGAAACTATTATAACAATAGTTTCCTAATACTATAATTTGATAGAGTTTCTGAACATGTTCTTTTTAGTCCTTGAGTAATTCTTTCCCCCATACCATAACTGCTTTTTATTTCCTTTTATGCCTGCCCCGTTTTTAGATCTGTAGACGTTCTCTATTGGATATGCAGTACTCCATTACGAGACTCAGCAACAAATACTATTACCAATTATGAAAGTTTTTTTCCCTTAAAGAAAGGATCTTAAAATGTCCAGAGCAATTTCATAAACTGTGCGGATTAATGCATTTTAAAAGTCTTGAATTTCAGAAAGCAGAATTTTATTTCCATATTGCTGCAAATGAGAGCTTTTTCAGATAAGCATATTACATAGAGCATAATGTTTAGAAGTTTCTCCATATACAGCATATGCTGTCAGGTCAATTAACAGAATGCATACTGGAAAATGTTTATTCAATAAAAATGAATAGCTGTTAAATAAAGGAGCTATTTCTTAACAACATTCCATTTAATGATAGTGTGTTTTTTTTTTTTGTTGTTGTTGTTGTTGTTGGGTTTTTTTTTGTTCCACCTGGCAGTTTTATTGTCTGCAAATCAGGGTAGATAGAGCTTTGGTTGCTGTGGTTTTGAGGTATGGCTGTTGTTTTATAGGAGAAGGGTAGTTTCGAGGAATTCTGTGAGAAAGATAAAAAACAAATAAGCTATATTTGGAATTTGAATATATATTATTTTGAAAGTGTGGAGAAGTGAAGTGTTTACTTTACATAACTTGTTTGACATTTGGTTTGAGATGTCTGAACTTTTGGTCCAGAAGAGAGTGGTAGGTGTTTCATGTTATGAAAGAGAGAAAATGTTGAATGACTTTTAAAGAGGTGAAAGTAGAAAAGACAGGGAACATCTGAAACATCATGAGAAGGAATAAGGAGAATTATTAGGGTTAAGTTTTGCCAATGAGCCACTGAAGGAAGTAGAAGATTAGCCATTACACAAGGCCAGAAAAGCTTAGAAAAATAGCATGAGGTTGATTAAAACCAATCTCACTACTGTTGGATCACTTTGACTCACAGCGACCCCTCCTTGGGTTTCCAAGGCAGTATCTCTACGAAAGTAGATTGCCCAGTCTTCCTTCTGAGGAGTGGCTGGTGGGTTTGAACTGCCATCCTTCTGGTTAGCATTCAAATGCCTTAGGCACTACGCCACCAGAGCTCACTTGTTGTTGTTGTTGTGTGCTGTTGAGTCAGCCCCGACTCATAGCAACCCTTCCTTGGGTTTCCGAGGCAGTATCACTGTGGAAGTAGATTGCCCAACCTTCCTTCCGAGGAGTGGCTGGTGGGTTTGAACTGTCAGCCTTCTGATTAGCAGTCAAGTGCCTTAGGTACTACTCTACCAGACCTCCCTTAGGACTCATGAAAATGAGCTTAATTATATATATTCACAGGAGAGGGAGAAAGTATAGTATCACAGGAGCCTGGAAGAGTCATGAAGATATATCCCAAGGTTCAAGAACCTGGGATATGCTATTCAGTAAAACCTGTGAGAGCTGGAACTTGCCGGGACTGCCTTGTTTTTCCAGTCTCACACATTTTCTGCCTCTGACAGGGTGCATGCAGTCTTACCACTTCCCTGTTGTTCTCTATTTAGTGGAAATTATTTGAGTTTTCCTTCTTTGACAGGTTTCTGACTTAAATAGGTTCTAGATCTTGCAAGTTTTGCTTTATAATAACTGAAGTATGAGCATTTTCATTGGGGGTGTTCTTTTTGGTTTTAGCATAAATAAACACACAAAATTCTTCTCTTCACTCTCAAAGTGGAAGAATAGATTCACCATTTAGTCTTTATTACCGAAATTGCTAGTGGGTTTTGAGCAAAAAAAAAACAAAAAAAAAAAATTTAAAGAGGCTGTTCTGGAAGTTTTTCCAGCTTTAGCTGCCACTGTGAAGAATAATGCCTTTAAGAAGTAGCTGAAGAAACTCATGTGAAAGGGGTTACCCTTTTGCTTCTCATTCATCCCCATATTGGTGTGAAGGCACAATATTAAAATTCCAGTGGGTCCATAGGGTTCTCTCTCACTCTGCAAACAGGCCTAGGTGCTGCTAAGCAGGAGAGCTATAGGAATGGAGGCAGTGACCAGTCCAAGCTTATTATTCCACACTTTTCTCTTAGAAAAAAGGGTTGCTTATGAACTTTGTTGCGAATGTCTTCAACTGGCTTTTCCCATTGTAGCTGCCAGGGTCTAACTATGTCTGAGAAAAGGGTCTACTCAGAAGTGGTTAGGAGGGAGAAGATGGTCAGCACCTCTGTTTGCTAAAATGGAAGCTTCCACCAAGGGGATACAGAAGAGGTCTTCATGAGGACAGCTTCTGTTTTAGAAGTTAGCCCCTTCCTTAGCTGGTAGGTAAAAACCCAGCTATAATTTTACAGGAATTGCTCTACTGAGATATATTCATAACGAAGATGTTATAGTATTCTAATATTGTGGAAAATATTGATGGTCAGAAAAATATTTTGTAGAATGCCACCAAAATGTTAGCAATAACTGTACAAACAAATTGAAACAAAATTGAGACAGGAATTCAGATAATTCTGACAAATAAAGTCAGCCACAACAGTAACTAACACCACCCCCCTTTTATTCCCCCTCATTTCATTTTATGGCTATTTCTGGAAAAGACATGCTTCACCCTGAATGCTAAATTTTGTTGTCAGAGCTGTTGGTTTAGACCTGCCTTCACTATGAGTAGGTTCCGACTTGACAGCAGTGAGTTTGGTTGTTTTTTGGTTTCCATCAAAATATTGTTGTCAAAGATTTATGCAACTTGTGATGTGGGCCTTGTGTAAATTCTTTCAAGTTGTGATTACTAAACAGTTGTATACCATTCATCTCTCTATTGGAAATTAAGATGACATGGAAACCAAAAAAGACAAAAGAAGAAAGACCCAAGTACAGAGGAGAACATGGTAATAGAAACCCAGATGCCACATTTCATTATGAGTGAAGTGTACCCTCTTGACTTCAAGAGAAAGCTTCACTACTTTGAGAAGGTAATTGTAAGCCCTGACCCATGAGCTAATAAAAAAATTAAAAAAATGAAAAACCTCCCCATCTATTGTCTAATCAAAAATCTCTTTTGAACTTTCTGGAGGTATGAGTTTAATGGTAATTTGTTGACAGATTAGTTTCAGTGATTGCAAAGAGTTTGTTTTGCAAAACTGGCAGGCTCCTATCTGTTCTCTGAAGGTAAGGAACCTACTTTGCTGTTTTGCAACTGCTTGCATTTATTGACAACTAGCGCTGAGCAGGCAGAATTGGAATGTTTGTATAATGTAAACCTATAGCTCCCTGATGGAGTCTAGTGTTCTTTTAGGTCGTGCATAGATTGCTTGATAAAAAGGGTTACAAGGTGACTGCTTTTATGACAAAGTAGAATAGCAATATAAATGCAAGTGGTATGGGGAACAACAAGGAGGAAGTTTATATAGGGAATTGAACCCTATGTTAGAAAGTTTCTTTTCATCACTTTGTCTTTGAACTCAAATCTATTGTAATTATAAAGTGTTACTTGTAACATTCCAGAGACACTTTGCTAAATGCTGTGTTTGATTTGGTTCATAGAAATACAGCCACATTTTTCCCCTCTCTCTCACAAGAAAATGTGGCAAAGAGAGTTTCATGTACTGGCCCAGTGTCTGCTTTGTTCTAAGTGAATTAATGTATGTGCTACTCTCAAAAACATGTATTAACTTTATTTCTTAGCTTTTGATTTCCTGAAATTCATTTATTCATGTGTTTGCATGTTCTTTCATTTAGCAAAATATTTATTGAACACCCCAATGTGCAAGGGACTGTGGGGACCAAACTAATGAATGGTAATATTAGCACGAGGTGCTGGGAAATCCTAGTAGAGTAACTTTGCATTTATTTGTCCAGAAGGAGTTCCTGCGTGGTGCAAACAGTAGGTGCTCAACACCCAGAGGCACCTTGGAAGAAAGACCTGGTGATCTACCTCTGAAAAATCAACCATGGAAAACCCTGTAGAACACAGTTCTATTTTGACACACGTGGGGCCACCTTGAGTCAGATTTGACTCAACAGTAACTGGTTTCTATTTAGCGAAAGCCCAACATGTAATGATAGTATCCATGGGAAGTGATGATTAGGTTGGAAGTTGGAATCAACATTTGGGAAGGTTGGGTTTCTAAACCAATAAAGCTTTCTAAGCAGAGAAGACAAACCCACTCTAGAGAAGGTGTTCGGATGAAAAATGAGTAAGTTAGATCTTACATGAAAGAGATCCCAGAGAAATAATAAATAGTAGGGACAAATCATTCACAGTTGTTCAGGCATTTAGTAATGAGCACTAACCCTCACTCCATTTAATTGAACCTTATATTGTTGTTAGTTGCCATGGAATTGGTATGAGCTCATGGCAGCCTGTGTATAACAGAATGAAACCTTGCCAGGTTCTGTGCCATCTTCATGATTGTTGGTTCATGTTGACCTCATTGATACTTTGCCTACATTGATTCCCTGAGTACACTGTAAGTCCTAGGAGGGCAGGTGGGCCTTTCTCATTTCCTCATACTTCCCCAGCACTCAGCAGCCAACCCTGATGTAGAGAGTTTCTTTGACAGATTGTGAATGAATGAAGAGAAAGAAATGGCTGAGTAAAGAGAGATTGTCAACGGAGAATACCGGAAAACTAACAGGGCCTTTTGAATGTGAGATGTGAGAACATCAAGGCGTGAGAGTTGTGTATGATGATTTCCGTTTCCAATCTGAATGCCTGGGCAAATGGTGGCACCCTGAAACAAAGAGGGATGTCAGGAGATGAACCCTACTTCTTTCTTACTTGTCTTATTACCTGTCTTACTGAAAGCAAAACTTAATTTGGATGAATTATTTTTGAAAAGTCCTTATTTAAAAAGGTGATAAAATAAAGACATCTGTTTATATAGCTAAAATTCACATTTACTTTTAGTTATATGTGTTTGTTCAGCTCAAAAATATTGAGTATTTTCCCTTTAGCCTTTTCCAGTTACTAATGAGTATATCTTCCAAAAGTCACATAGGAAATGCTGATAAACTTCTTGTGTTCCTATTGATCACCAAGTAGGCTTATCTCTTTAGAGAACAAAACAACCAAGATCTTTGATAAAGTCTTTCTTTGTTCCATATTGACACAAGCTTCTTAGAATGAATTTGTTTTTAAGGTCGGGAGGTGTGCTCATTGTATTTCTTTTGCTAGAAAAATACAATGTGTAATTATTAACAGCAGATGTTATTGGAAGACTCATTTAAGAGGTATAGATTAAACTCTTAGCAATGTCAAGGCCTAGTCTTGTTTGAGTGTTTAAGTTGAGCCTTGCATAGAGGTGGTCTGAGAGAAGCAAGTCATGTTCTTGTCTTTAATCCTTCTGAGAGAACATTATCCAGTATCTACTGCAGGAGCTCTGGTAGCATAGTGGCTAAGACACTTGCCTGCTAACCAGACGGCTGGCGGTTCAAACCCACCAGCCACTCCTCGGAAGGAAGGTTGGGCAATCCTACTTCCGTAGTGATACTGCCTCGGAAACCCAAGGAGGAGTCGCTATGAGTCAGGGCTGACTCGACGGCACATAACAACAACAACAACAACTGCATGAACTGACAGTGCAGATACTGACGGTGAAGGAGATAGGATTTTTGTTTAAAATTGGTAACCTTAAAATTGTGTTGTTGTTGTTTTTATGTGCCTTCGAGTCGGACCCGACTTATAGCTACCCCTCCTTGGGTTTCCCGAGGCAGTATCACTACAGAAGTAGGATTGCCCAACCTTCCTTCCGAGCAGTGGCTGGTGGGTTTGAACCACCAGCCTTCTGGTTAGCAGTCAAGTGCTTTAGCCACTATGCTACTAGAGCTCCTAACCTTAAAATTATCCTTGACTTAACTAGTTTATCCCTACTTTAGACTTCTCTTTTTACACTCTACCTCAAAATAAAATTCACTTCCTAACATGGAGTAGTCTTCAGCAGAGCTTCGTAAAGTAGACCATTGATTGCACACTCTATCACTGACACAACTACAAGTGAATTGTCATTGTCACTGTCCTTGTTGAAAGAGGCAAGCATCTGCTGATCCTAAACTCATGTTTTTGTCACTGTTCCTTGTCTTGTCCCCAACTTCTCCTGTCCCTCCACATTGAAAGGAAGGTGACATGATGTCTTTCTAGTCATTCAAATCCAATACCTTTTAATCTGAAGGTTAAGTAGTGAGATATAAACTAAGAGATGATAATATCAATTTTATGTTCACTGAAGGGCACAATATACCTCTTTCTAGTGGAGGGAAAATTGTGCGTATAATGTCTTTTGCTCTTCAGCAGCAGAGCCATGCTGCTCAGAGCGAAGGGAAAAAAAGAGTTTTGGAAAAATTTAATAAAATGAGGTGTGATATCCTAAAGAGGAGCAATAGTGGCCTTTTATTATTATAATTATTAAGTTAATTTTTCAGAGTAAGAAGTAGTTCTATTTTATGGCCTCTTGTATTGACTCTTGTTATCCTTTCTATGAACTCAACAACCTTTTACAAGGTTAAAAACTGGGAGAGAATGACATAATGCTCATTCTTTCCTGACTATTTTTGGTCCTAATGTGTATGATAAATAATACTGTGATAATACTGCTTACCTTCACTCATTTTTTTTTCTCCTCCTGATGATACTTCCATTTCAACTCAATAGGAATTCAGCAGCCAAAAATACTAAGTGAAAATGCCTTTACAATGTACATTTTTATTATGATATTCTGATTATCTTATTAGATTTATACATGTCTCTACAAACAAAGTTTTGTGCTGGGTGTGAAATGTGTATCATGTATATTTATGTGTAGGCTTACTGTTTTATTCTTTTTTCTTTTTTTAAGAGGGCAGAAGTATCATGCATAAACTGGGATGTGATATTCACAGTTAGAATTGTGAAGATTCTCTATAGAGTAGTGATTCACAATTATAATTGTCAAAATTTGCATTCTGGAAAGATAATTTTAAACCTGTCTCAGCCACTCATTTAATACCTTAATTGGGTGGTTCTGGCTAGAAAGCACTGTGGTAAATAAACCTGCAGAGTAGACCAAAGATGGGTAAACTATGACCCACAGGCCAAATCTAGCCTGTCCCCAATATTTTGTGAATAAAGTGTTATTGGAACTACCCCTTGGTTTGCTATTGTCTATGGCTGCTTTAGTGCTGTAAGAGCAGAGTTGAATAGTTGCAGCAGAGATTGTATGATTCACAAAGCCTAAACCATTTACTTTCTGGCCCTTTACCAAAAAAGTTTGTATATCCTTAGATTAGTGAATGGCAGATATGGCAGGATTCACTTTCCAGAAACTTCTACTCTTATTGTATAGTGACAAAATTGAGGCAACATCCCTGATTGTTTTCTAATTTATCCCTGGGGTGGGGGGAATCTTACTTTAAGACTTGGTTTTATGATATCTGGAGTGGTAAATTACCTTGTTAGGAGCTGCTGTACCTCCAGAGTTTCTTTCTAATCACTTAACTGACAGGCATCCTACAAATTAAAAGTTTTGACATTATTAATGGTTCAAAGTTTAATCTGCCAGCCTAGTTAAAAAAAAAAGGGGGGGGGGTTGTTGGATACATTAATTGAAGTCACTCAAAGAGTGGTGATCCTAGACTATTGTTCCCTTACCAAAGAAAATTAACTTAAAAACTCAGTATATCTTATGTTTATAGCCCCATGGTTAGAAGGTACAAAGAAATACTATCTTTGGTCTCCCTGCATTCAAAGAATTCATAATCTAATTGGGATGGGGCAAGCCATAACCATTTGTATTAACTGTCAATAAAAATTTAAAAGAGGTTGAAGATAAGCTGTAGAAGAGATGCCTATGACTAATAAATGTGTGATTTAAGTAAATGCTTAGTCACCGAGAGGAAGAATTTATTTGTGTCCTTGTTGGTGGGTTTTTTGAATACATTGGTACAATTTAGGCAACAGTAACTCAGGATGTTATGTATACACCTGCTGGTTTCTTTTAACTCTTTCAGTCAGAAGACAATGCATAGAGCTAGGGGATTTTGCTTATGACTTAGATATTAAATGCCTGAGAGCTGTATCTTTGACTTTTTGCCGTTCATAATTTTGAGATAAGTAAGGTTGTATTTGTACCGTGGAAGGACAGGAGGCATACAGTGAGTAGAGGTCTTTTCATGCTGGACCCCAGCATCTGAGTTTATTGGTCTCCAGGAAATGGTCCGGGGCCTATCTGTTTACACAGGCCATTGCCTGAGTTGAGTGTGTGATTTCCAGAGATTAGATGAGAGTTGACAAGTCTGGTTATTTGGTTGGCGGTGTCCATATTTCAAATACTTTATATTGAATTTTAACTAATTCACCTCTATTCATCTTACAGCTAGAACACTGAAACCATAAATGGCTAATTTAGAAAAATTGTAAAATTTGAAGACATTTGCTCAGTTCAGTTATTTATAAACTGACAGCATTTCCATAGGAGATGGCATGGGACTTGTATTGTCTCCCTTTTAGCCTTTTTTTTTTTTGCTTATTTGAGCCTGATTTTAAGTTTGTTATCAGATGGCATATCATTTTATGTCACAAGTAGTGAAAATTAGTTTAGTCTTCCATGGTGGGTGGTTTTCTCTGGCATATCTTTTATTTTGCAAGCTCATGGTCCCTCCTTTGTGAATCTGATAAATCCAAGCATCTTTTGCTCTGAAAGACATGTGTGTATATGTTGTGTGCTTTTGCAAATACACATTCACAGACCTATGGTCCTAGCTCCCAATAAAAATAATTAATAGTCCATGCTTTTGTATGTTGTTTGCTAGCAATGTTCTGACGAATGTTCTTAGATTTTTTCTATGCTTAATTAATGTTAAATGTATTATGTACCTGTCTTTAACCTGGAAATGGTTTCCTCCTTGAACTCTAAATGCTTACCAATGTTTCCCTAGAACTCATTCCCAGATTTTAAGTGCAGTAGTATAAATTCCTGCTCTGTAGGAAGTTCTGGAAAGTAAGGCCATATAATGCAGTCTGTACAGGTTCTGAGAGCCATTTTCCTCCTATTCAAATGCAAACACCAGGTTTCCACACTGGAACTCATCTGATTAAAGAAACCTGTAAACTGGTTAGAAGGTCTTTGACTAATTCAGCAAAGGTTATAATAAGTGATACAGCACTGTCACTCTCCTCTGTTGCCAATGGGAGTATAAATTTGTTCAACCCATTCTGGAAGCAGTTTGGCATTGGGTATCAAGGAGCTTAAAACAATCATACCCTTTGATTACATTTATACTGAGAGGCTGTTTAGCATTGAGCTGGTGTTACAGTGAGTAAGATATTTGGCGGCTAACCAGGTCAGCAGTTCAAACCCACCAGCTGCTCAGTGGGAGGAAGATGAGGCAATCTACTTCCATAAAGATTTACAGCCTTGAAAACCCAATGGGGGTTGCTATGAGTTGGAATTAATTCAATGGCAGTGGGTTTGGTTTTTTGGTTTTTAGTGATTTTCAAACTTCCATGTATACCACAGTCATCTGGAGGGCTTCTTAAAACACAGCATGCTAGACCCACCCCCAAAGTTCTTTATTCTGTAGGTGTGAGGAAGGGTGCTTTTTATATTTCTAACACATCCTGTGCTGGTGATAGAAAGGCTGCACCTGGAGAACCATTAGTAGAGAGGTTTAGAAACATAAACTCTAGGACCAGCTTCTTTGGCTCTACCACCTATCATTTGGGTGGGAGTGGGTAAGTCAGTTGCCCCTCAATTTCCACATTTGTCAAGTAGGAAGAATACTGGTGATTTAAAGTTATTACAATATAAAATGCTTAATACTGTGCAAACCCAAAAAACAAACCCACTTGCCAGTGAGTTGATTCCAACTCATAGTGACCCCTATAGGGTTTCCAAGGCTGTAAATCTTAAAGGGAAGTAGATTGCCTCATCTTGCTCCTGTGGAGCAGCTGGTGGGTTTGAGCTGCTGTCTGATGCCTTGCTGCACCACCAAGCAAAAAACCAAACCCACTGCCAAAGAGTCGGATCCGAGTCATGGTGACCCCTCCTTGAGTTTCCAAGGCAGTATCACTGTGGAAGTAGATTGCTCAGTCTTCCTTCCGAGGAGTATCTGGTGGGTTTGAACTGCCAGCCTTCTGGTTAGCAGTCAAATGCTTTAGGCACTATGCCACCAGACCACCAGAGCTCTGCAATGTTGTGTAGCACATAGTAAATGATCTGTAAACATTAGCTGTTGTTAATGTTTTTATCATCACTATCCTCATCATCATCACTTGGAATTTAGCCTATAGAACCTACATGTGATGTATGCAGAAAGATTTACACCTAAAGATGTCCATTGTGGTGTTATTTATAATATGAAAATATTTGAAGTTCATAATCATTGACATGAGAAGAATGGTTGAGTGATTGCACATAAATCAATACAATATTATGTACTCACTAAGAATCACACTCTTTTTTTTTTTTTAGGATTTGGGTGAAGATTTACAGAGTAAATTCACTTTTCATACAGCAGTTCACATATACTTTGTCTCATGTCATTGACCAAAATTTACAATGCAGCAGCTCCCCTCCCACTTCCTCCCCATAGTTACCTCCTCCCAGTGTCCATCCCTTCATACTCTTCTGCACCCTGAGCTATCTCCCTGTGCATAAGCAGCCCTTCCTTCTCCCATGATTGTTCTCTCCAGGGCGTGTGTCTACTTGAGGTAAATGTTTAACTCACATGCCTGTACTTTGTTTGGCTGGAAACCACAGTTGTGGGTTCAATTCCAGACCTGAAGGGCAACTAGGGGCCATAGTCTCAGTGGTTCCACCAGGCTCTATTGGACCAGCAAACCTGGTCCCCACCTTCTTTTTTTTTTTTTTTTTGCCTCCAAACGATTTTGAGTTTTGTACCACATTGTTCTCCCTCTTTATGCAGGATCTCCTACATCCCTTCCAAGTGGATGGCAGTGGTAGCTGGGCACCATCTAGTTCTTCTGGTCTCATAATTGTATAGGTTGCAGATCAGATGGTGTACCAGTCGCTAGGACTGATTGTTTCCATTAATTTTGGTTTTCTTCTTTCTTCTTGACAAAGGAGAGACCCGTTGTTGCATCTAGATGGCAGCTTCCTAGCTTTTAAGGTCCCAGTCGCTACTCGCCAAAGTAGTAGGTGGAACAATGTTTTGTATAGTATGTTATGCCAATTGAGCTTGATGTCCCGTGCAACTATGGTCCCAAGCCCACAGGATCAACTACTCGGTCCCTCTGGGTAGCTGGCTGTGACCAAGTAATGACCATAACCTTTCTCCTTGTCAGCTCTACTATACACCTGGGAATTCTGATCATTCACATGAACTTATAGGCCCATTGTCTGCCAACCCTATATATGATCTTGGATACACTCTCCATTTAGACATACCTAATTGTTTAGCTTGTTCACCCATCTATCCGTTCCTATACCCATGTTTGCTTTCACTGACAACTCAGTATTGTATATGCAAAGGGGTTCATATTTGTTGTCTGTACTGCCCATGTAACTCTCTATGTCTTTCTCATCCTCAATGCTGCCATATTGGTCACTCACATTTGGTACATTGCCCTTCTCTTCACCCAAATCAATATTTATCTCTATCTATCTAACAGCCTTCCCTCCCCTTCCCTCCCACCCCTGGTAACCAACAAAGAAAATGTCCTCCAATATATAAACCTTTCCTTAACTTTTACAATAACGGACTAATACAATATTTGTCCTTTTGTAACTGACTTATTTCACTCAGCATAATGTCCTCCAAGTTCATCCACGTTATGCGGTGTTTTGCAGAAGAATCACACTCTTGTAGAATATTTAATAGCTTAAAAATTATCATTATGTGTGATTGGTGGAAAAACAAATTTGACAAAAGCTTTCAACAGCATGTTATCAATTATTTTCTCTGTTAGTGGGATACTTTACACTTTTCCATATATTTCAAAATTTCTACAGTAAAATATATTGCCTTTATAATTAAAAGTTATTTTTAATGTAATTCACACTCACCTGGTTTGCAAACTTCTTTGAGATGCATAGAAACGGCAGAGAATGCTTAATCCTTGAGCAAGATACATGTTTTTAATTTTTTACACAGAAATCAAAGGATGGAATTTTATGCTTACAAGATTTTCTTCAGTAAATCTTTTAATTTTCAGCTACCAGTTGTCTGCTACCCAGTGCTATTTCTTCCAAGTGTATATGCTTTTAAAAACCACTAGTTTCCTTTTGATTTTCTCCACTGCTCCCCCATTTCAAGTGTCTTCTTTCTGTCTGGGGAGCATCATCATGTACTGTATTTCACAGTCATACAAAAACGTACTTAGTTACTTACCCGGCGCGTGTTGAAGCTGGAGGCTGATGTCACTGCCATGGGTACCTGGAAAAGGCAGGAGGAATATTTTATTAGAGACATTTTCAAGTCCCACTGATGAGGGGCTTGAACAGAACAGAGGGACAGAAGAGGCCATAGCTGAAGTTTTAAGGACCCAAGGTGGAAGCCAATATTCCACTTCCAACATTTACTGAGTAAGTAAAGTTGGGCAGGTTATGCCATCTCTTTGAGCCTTGCTTTTCTCATCTGTCAAATGGAGCAACACAGATAACTTCCTGAGGTGGTTCGTATGATAATTACCTTCAATAATACACATAAACACCTTTGTACATTACTCCTATTTGTTGGTAATTGCCATCAAATCAATTCTGACTCATGTCGACCTCATGTGTGCAGAGTAGAACTATTCCATAGGGTTTTCAAGAATGACATTTTGGAAGCAGATCACCAGGCGTAAGTCCCAAGACACCTCTGGATGGATTTGAACTGCCAGCCTTTTGGATAGTAGTTAAGCACTTAATTGTTTATGCCACCCTGGGACTCCTTTTAGAAAGTACTTCACATCTTTTGGGGACAGAAGAGGCCATAGCTGAAGTTTTAAGGACCCAAGGTGGAAGCCAATAGGGAAGCTAGTTGTTTCTTGAAATCTTTCTATTCTCTTGCCTACCCATCCACTTTATAGATCCAGTCACCTTAAGGCAGGCATTGTAGACATTCATGATGGAGACCTCCACAGAAAACTGTCCTCAGTGGATTTAGGAATTCTTTTGTCTTACTTCATTGAGATGATTAATGAAAATAAACAGGAAGTCATCCCTGACAGTGAAACTCTGCATTTAGAAAGTGACCTCTCCATGAAGACTGTGGGGAACCCATTCTTGTAGGCAATTAGTGCCCCAATTTACTATTTTAGAAAAGAAAACACATATCCTAATAAATACAGAATTTCTCCTTCATACCTACTGGCAGCATTACTGAAGGGGCCTCACACACAAATGTTTTAAATTTAGAGGCAGAGTTAAGGACACAGTTTGCCTCCAGAATCTGAATTGAATCAGGGTTTTATTTCAGATAAAATCTTTGGGGCTCATAACTTAAAAAACACAACTTTTACTGGCATTACGCAATTTGCCACGGGTCATTTAGCAAAATGTTTGTATATGTAAGCCCAGGTTCTTCTTTAAAAAAAAAAAAAAAACACGGAGGGGTGGAGAGTAGGGATTGGATTTTGCTAAAATCCAGGTGGTGTTTCAGTTTATATTTAATTTTTTTTTAACCCGTAATCCCACTACCACTACAAATAAGTCAGTGTATTTCCTATCAGTTCTTTTTTAGTTTATATTTAATTTTAATTGGAAATCAAATATAGGCAAGGGAGAAAAATATCTACCATGTTTTCTTTACTAAGAGTATCCATTGGGGAGGGGAAGGACATTGCCAGCCAAATTTTGAGAAGCAGCTTTTTTATTGGCATGTCTTTTTCTCTTGCTAAATTCTTGTGCCTGCAATTTTTTTTTTTTTAGCATCTAGTTTTTACACATGGCAGTGATTTCTGTGTATCCCTGCTCCTTGCTCTCCTCTCTTTATGCTTACAGGGAATTAATACCTAGAACCTGGACAGCAAATAATTGCATACTATTCATAACCAATAACTTCCCTATGCTGTTGTCTTGTGAGTTGCCTTTTGTAGGTTTCATTCTGAGATGATCTTTGCTGGTTGTGGCTCATCTTGATTTTAGGAAGGCTGAAAAGACTTAAGAACGGAAAAAGAAAAGTTTTTTTTTCTTGTTTTGTTTTTAAGCCAGCATTTTAGAAGGCCTTCCAATTTGTGAGTATAACTAGGAATAGGTGCATTTTGTGAGACTCCCGCAAAATATTGGCAGAGAGACTATGGCACAATTAGGGAAGGGTTGCTGAATGTGCCAGAAAGGGTACACAGAAGGCATTTACTAGTACCTGCAAAATACCCCATTTGCCAAAACTTAAAGTGAAATGCCCAGGTGTTGGCTCTTAGGTAAGGCCTGGTGTAATTCAGATGTTTTCAATGGAAAATTGATCAAATAATTTTGAATTTTCTACTACACAGTTAATTACATATTGGTAGCAGAAAAACTAAGAAGATGCAGAAATTGAAAGCAGAGAAGAGAGAAACTATATTGTCTATAAGTCTGCCTTACAGTGGTACCAACTGTTGGTGATGAGGGGCATGTTCTTATTTATTAGCCTTTTATTTATATATATGTGTGCATATTTTCATAATATTTTCACATACTCCTATTTTAGAACTTTATAGATGAAATAACTTGTTTATCTGTCAGTCATGATGTTTATCAATCAGTAAGAATGGTTAGGGTTAATTTTCTTAGAAAGTAATAACATTTTTCAATTTTATTAATATTTTGTGGGGGTTTGTTTGTGTATGTGTTTGTTTAAAGGAGAAATTTGTGTTCTTAGCTTCAAATGTCATAATTTTGGGCCTAATTAATACTGTATTCCTAACCTGTCCTTCACGTCACCACTATCACCACATCCAGTTTTGCCTGATAATCCAGTGTTTAGACACAATTCTTGAACATTATTTTTAGAAGGAAAATATCAACATTGTGTGATGATAGATCATTCACCCCATTTTCAGTAAATTAATACATTTCTTCCTTCTCCCCACCCCCCGCCCCAAAATCCTGAACATCCCTGTCGACACAGACTTTTATATAAGGTTTGGAATTACTAACATCAGTGGTAGTAGTAATAGCCATAGCAAAGTTTATTGAATGCTCTCTGTCACCCAGACTATGTTCTCCGTACTCTACAGGAATTAGTACAATGCATTCGCACAAGTACTGATGGGATAAGTGTTCTTACATTCCCATTCTGCAGGGGTAGAAACTGAGCCTCACATCATTTTATAACTTCACCGGCTTATAAAATCACACAGCTTGTCAGTAGACACACCCAGATTTTAACTACATCTGCCCAACTCCAGAACCTGAGCTCTTTAAACCTTTTTCTCTGTGAGTATTGTGGTAGTGATCACTTCATTCCCCAGGGATTCCTTCTATTTCATTTACCTTCCTTTCCCATGGTGAGTATCCTAAAATATTTTCTCATTCAGAACGCCTCCATTTCAATCCTTGTTTTCTTGCTGAGTCCAGAATGAAAATACCAAATATTCCCACAGCCCTTTCTGTTTCCACTCTTTCCTATTTTCAGATGAAGCCCTTATTTTTAGCAAATGCACCCAGATTTGCTCTGAAGCAATTGTGCCTTGCAGCCTGGATTTGCTTCTTCTCCTTTCAAAGGGAGCTTCCTGTTTCACACCTGTTGTCCTTGTCCTGCATCCTTCAAATGGAAAGGCACCCCTGGCACACTCAGACAAAAATTAGCTTCATTTCTTCTGTTTCTAAAACACTTTAATCAGAAGGCCTTTTGTTTTATTCCAGAAATGACAGAAATTTGTCAGTGTGGCTGGTGGATGGAGTTGAAAATGCACTGCAGACAGTGAAGCCAGAGCTGTTGTTGTTGTTGTTGTTATGTGCCATCGAGTCGGACCCAACTCATAGCGAGCCCTCCTTGGGTTTCTGAGGCAGTATCACTATGGAAGTAGATTGCCCAACCTTCCTTCCAAGGAGTGGCTGGTGGGTTTGAACCACCAGCCTTCTGGTTAGCAGTCAAGTGCCTTAGGCACTATGCTAGGGCGCAAACCCAACTTCAGAGTCAGAAAAGTTTTCTTTTGATTGCTGCCTCCTGAACTAGTCAGGAAGATAGAAGTGTTGGCTTTCAAGAAATGGGGAATCTGGGTGTATTCATAAGGCTGCATTTAATAAGCTGCTTGGAGTGGTGGTTGAAATAGATATTTTATAGACAACCTGAAAGCAGTCATATTGGGTTTGACAAGTTCCCCTTTATTGCTCTAGTGTTTGGGTCCATGGAACCAGAAGAAACTTTCTCCAGGTGCCCCAAACAGCTGTCATACACTGACAGAACTAGGGAAATACCTTCTGTGTTTTCTTAGTATTATGTAACAGACTTGAACCTTTTTCCCAACCAACAAAAATGTATTTGGGTAAAATATTTCTGGTACCTTGTGTTACTTAGGGAAATTATTCACCCAGTTTCCCTGATTAATGAGTTCATCCTTTTGAAGTTGCCACAGGTATTTTCATTGTCTTCATATCTGGGAAGAGTATCTTATTTTGCTTTAAAGAGCAATGAAGTGTGTTTACAAAATGTCCTTTGCTCACTGAGTACAATTTTTTTTGTTGTGACATTTTTGTGGCTCACCTGTCTTGCTCACCTGCAACACCTCTACAGTCAACAAAGAAGAATTGCTTAGCACAGTAAATAAAAGATAGTGCTCACTAAGGATGTCTGGTAGAACTTAGGTAGGAATTTTAAAGATTCATAACCTGTAAGTCAAACTATGTACATTCCCCTAGAAGCACAAGGATACGTTTATTTCCTGTTTGGGAAATAGTCTTTAACTGCCATGGCTTGTTTTGCGAAGTCTGCTGATTACATGGAGTCCTTCCTTAACTATTAAACTGGCTAACATGTTAGTTGGTCACTGTTCTGAAACAGCACAAGAGCCCAAATACCAGGCTGCAGAGGGTCACTGTTGGACTGTCTTTATCTCTCTCACCATTACAAACAGACTGCCAGGTCTGCTTTTGTCAAAAACACTGGCTAAAAAGCAATTTCATTTGAGGAAAAGTTGTAATTTAAAAAATTCCCAGTTTGGGTTTCTGCTTGACAGACAAGGAGACTTTGGTTCCTCAAAGGTGTCAGCCATGGCCACATCTGTGTTGTTACTGCAGAAAAGAGATACATGTGGAGGGCTGAAGTAGAAAATCCAGCTATTTGGATTTCTAATACTAGTTGAACTCAATGTACATTTCTGGATGACTTCAGAGTTTGAGCCTCAAGGGACTTTGAAAGTCCAAAGTAGGTCCCACTTCTCTTTGTAGCTCACAAGTCCTTTCCAGAAGGTTTCCTTGAACCTTAAAGGTCTCTCCTAAGAGGTCTTTGTTATGTTTAGATAGAGTGTCTCCTTTCACCCTAGTTATTGGTGTGGAAACTCCTTTACAGTCACACCCCCTATAGGGATGATAGAAGTAACTTCAGTTTGTCCCTTTAACATACGTTTATCTATTCCAACTTGATTGCACCTGTAGTTTGCTGTGTCCGCAATTCTCCTTCTCTCTTGATTTCCCAAGTATATAGGTAGGTGTGTGTGTGTGTGTGTGTGTGCACTTGCATGCGCTCGCGCATGCAGGCACTCATTTTCCTCCTTTCTCTTGCTCTGTAGAGTCATAGAATTTTGAGAATTCCTTAGATGGTCTCATCCAGCCTCACATTTTATGGATGAAGAAACTAACCTCAGACAAAATAAAAGCTTTATCTTTTTATTTACTTTTGCATGGAAGACTCTCATGTGTTTAGAAATAATCTTTTGGGGGCATGATGGGGACCCTTCCAGGATCTGTCAGGATAGATGAGATCAGAAACTTCATTCCTCTGATTACCAACATCATTAAGAACAACATTTAGTGCATAGGGTATGTCTGTGTGACAATGTGTGCACATTTACACCTGTTTTTAGAATTTTTTTCATCAGTTATTGGGGAGTGATTGTGTTGATTAAAGCATGCAGCTGCTAACCAAAAGGTCAGCGATTTGAACCCACCAGCCATTCCTCAGGAGAAAGATGAGGCGATTTACAGCACTTTCATTCATTCCTATAGGGTCATTAGGAGCTCTGGTAGCATAGTGCCTAAGGCATTTGACTGGTAACCAGAAGTCTGGTGGTTCAAATCCACCAGCCACTCCTCGGAAGCAAAGTGGGACAATCTACTTCCATACTGATGCTGCCTCAGAAGCCCAAGGAGGGGTCCCTATGAGTCAAATCCGACTGGACGGCAGTGAGTTTGTTTTCTTGGAAACCTGGTGGTTCAAACACCAGCCACTCCTTGGAAGGAAGGTTGGGCGACCTACTTCTGTAGTGATACTGACTCAGAAACCCAACGAGGGGTCCCTGTGAGTCAGATATGACTCTATGGCAGTGGGTTTGGCTTTTTTTCTTTTTCTTTAAATAGGGTCATTATGGGTTGACATCGACTCGGTGGCAGTGGGTTTGGTTTCGGTGGACTTTGCTCAACAGGTTTCATCAGAGCTTCCAGATGAAGGTGGACTGTGAAGAAAGGACAGGGCATCTGCTTCCACAGATCAACCAGTGAAAACCCTGTGGCTTCTAGTGCTTCAGGAGATCATGGGGATGGAGCAGGACCCAGCAGCATTTTATTCCATTGTGCACGGGATCACCATGTGTTGTAGGCCAGTTCTCCAGCAGTTAACAACAGCAACAACATATTCTTTCTAAAGCAGATATCAGCCACCTTTTTTCTGTAAAGTACCAGATAGTAAATATTTTTTACTTTGTAGGCTTTACTGTCTTTGTCACAAATACTTTGAGTGAAAGCAGCTTCAGACAGTACATACATGTGGGCATGGTTGTGTTGCAATAAAACTTTATTTACAAAAATAGCAGGCTGCATTAGGCTCTTCAGGCAGGAGTTGGCTGATCCCTGTCCTAGAGTATGCATGGTGATAGTTCAAAGAAATTGTTTCTGAACAGCAGGTGATAAAGTACCTCTGCCGTACCTTAAGATTAATTACTTTTTATTTATTCATTTTCTTTTTTCTTCCCAAAGAATTCTTCTTAGCTTCATCCTTCCCACCATGGTTTGTTTCCCAATTCCAGTTTCTTAAAGTGTTACGCACTGTGGTTATCCTGGTGATTGCAAGCCCACATTTTCTTGAGTGTTCTTGGGAAAAAAGCGAGACTTCCCAGAACTGCTAGCAGTCCCTTGTGAGATGACTTAAACCCTCATCTCCATGTCTCATTGTTATCAGACGTGCCAGAGGTAACCTCCGTAATTCCTTCCTAGACTTTCATAGTCTGCACGATCTGGTCTGTTAGCCTTCTCCTCTTCCCATTTTGAAATTGCCTTTCACTGGATTTCCAAGCAGAATTTGCAGCATCTTAATTTTGGACCAGATCTTCTTTTTCTTCTCTTGTATGTATTGTATAGTTTTGTACAGGGTAAGAACCAAGAAAAGACAAAAGTCTCCCCTCCCCCCCCGCCCCTTTCTTGAGGCAGTTCCAGTCTAGAAACTTTGTCAGTGAAGTCAGGTTGGTTGGATAGCGATGGTGAAGAGAAGAGAGGATGGAGACTTTGGGGTTGAGAGAGAATGAAGCTAAAATGTTTCCTGGCTGCTTAATCCTTATCAGACAGTTTTTCGGAAAGTTTTAAGGATATTGACTCATGTCCTTAAGCAATATATGAGAAACCCCTTCTGTGGTAGAAAAAAATATCTGACCCCTGGACCTAAACAACAAAAAAAAGTTGTCTCACAAGCTTGAGAAATGCAGCCAAAAACCAAAACCAGACCAGTTGCTGTTGAGTCGACTCCGACTAAGCGTGTGTGTCAGAGAACTGTGCTCCACAGAGTTGTCAGTGGCTGATTTTTTCAGAAGTAGATCACTAAGCCTTTCTTCCAGGGTACCACTGGGTAGACTCAAACCACCAGTCTTTCGGTTAGCACCCAGGCGCAATTACCATTCACATCACTGGAGGACTCCTTGTAAAATGCTTGTTGTTGTTGTTGTTGTTATGTGCCGTCGAGTCGGCCCCGACTCATAGCGACCCCTCCTTGGGTTTCCGAGGCAGTATCACTACGGAAGTAGGATTGCCCAACCTTCCTTCCGAGGAGTGGCTGGTGGGTTTGAACCGCCAGCCGTCTGGTTAGCAGGCAAGTGTCTTAGCCACTGTGCTACCAGAGCTCCCTGTAAAATGCTAGGTCCCTGCAAATATGATCCAGGAACATTGATGTGTGGGGATTAGCCTGCCTGGGTTTGAGTTTTCCTGCTCTAATTCATCTTGTGATTTGAAACAAGTCACTAACTCTAAGCCTCTGGAAGCTACATCGTTCTGTCTAAGGTTCTTTTGCCTCTGAAATTGCATGCTGTTTCTCCTCTCATTAGTTCCTGATTAAACAAGAACTCGGGCTGTTTTAGGTATTAGGTTTTTCAGTGATTCTTGGAAAGCATGGTACCAAGCAAATCAGTATGCACTGTCACCTTGTGAAAAATGGAGGTCCAAGCGAGAATGTCCTGAAAAAGACCAGCAGTGAATCAAGATAAAAGAAGGAAGGAGTTTCTCCTTTTGAACACAGGACCAGCTCAGCAAAGTGGGATGCAAGACATGGGGTGAACAAGCCTAGAATTGAGTCCAAGCTGCTGCCTTCTAACTCTGTGACCTTACCCAGTCACTTAGCCTCAGTTTTCTTTATCTTTAAAATAAAGTTAATAATTACTTGCTTACACAACTCGGGAGTTTTAGAGGAAGCAAATGAGGCATTACACGTCCAAATGCTTGGTAAGCAGTGAAACGCTATATAAAGGTGTAGGGTGTCACCATTATTGAGATGTTGTCTTAGTTTGCATATCACTCTTTCAAACCCTCTCAAAAAACAACAACAAAAAAAATTGTTATTGACTCGATTTTGTCTCATAGTGACCCTGTAGGACAGAATAGAACTGCCCCATAGGGTTTCCAAGGCTGTAAATCTTTACAGAAGCAGACTGCATTGTCTTTTTCCCGGGGTGGTGGTGGAGTGGTAGAGAGGCTAGTGGGTTTGAAATGCTTTGATTCATAGCTGAGCATTTTAACCACTCTGCCACCAGGGCTCCTTTTAAAGCCCTCACATGTTCCCAAATCTGATGGGTTCCTGGGGCCACTTCCGCTCTGTGACTGTGGACTGTGGTCCCTGGAGTTTCCATTTAGTAATTCTGCACATAGCCAGCAGGACAATAAAAAGGACATACATACATTTTCCCATGACTTTTATTTGTATATTCTTATTTTTTTTCTTCAGTTACTGTATCAGCAACTTTCATTTTTAAAGCATAATGCATAAGCATGTGAATTTTATTTTATTAAAAAAAAAAAGAAATAGTGGACTAACCCATGACTTTCTGAAAACAAAAGCAAGGCTGTCCATGGTTCAGCAAAGGAGGACTGCATGAGATTTGGCAGGAAGAATAACAGGTCAAGTTGTTACTTATCCAAGGAATATTTGCCGTTGGCCTTAGTATAATAATGTTAATGAGATTATTAGATGGGGGAGATTTTCAATAAATAATTGATAAGGATTAGAAAGTGCCTTTTCTGCAAATAAACTTCAGAATAATTAATATTCATGGACTCTGTTTGTCAACAGAAAAATGTAAATGAGGAGCAGGGTCCTATCACCAGACACTTGTCCTGAAGGACATCTGTAAAATAAGGGTTAAAGAGGAAGAAAAGCGGATTCAGATTTCCAGGCCCCAGCCCCCACGTTGTTTGTGGCAATACAACTTTTCATGTCTCTGCATATACATTTTGCAGCTTCTATCTACCTCCAAAAGAAACCCTGAAATTCCGACTTCTAATAGATTGTTGGTGGTAAGGTATGAAGGACAGAAGGAGGTAAGAGAGAAGGCAACTTGCTAATGCAAAAGCAGTGTGTACTGAAAGTCACTTTTATTTCTTATTTATAATCTACATGCACACTCTGGATAATAGATGACACCGCTCATTCAGTACTTTAACTTCAAAGCAGAGAGAAGGCATGGATGACAGAGCCGGGAGCGAGAATACAAAGGTACTAACAACAAGAGGAAAAATGCCTGTTTACGGGATTGCATTTGTTAGCACGCTGTCTTCAGATATTGTTCCCCCAGGAGTAGCGAGAATATGTGCAGCGCGAACAATGATTTAACATCTGAAAATGGTACTTAAAGAGTTTCTGTCTGGTAGTAATGTGATGAAGGCTTCTGAAGGGAACCTGGGGACTTCATTTCTTCTATTTATCTATATGTCTCTTTGGTTTTAGTCAGCGGTAATTGCATATTTAACCCATCAAATAGCTTTAACCCTCATGGTGCCAACTTTTTTTTTACCCTGTATGAAATGTGCTTTTATCCCAGCAAAGGCAGACTTGGGAATTCCCTTGCCAAAAACTATTTAAATTTAAAAAAGTGTGTGTGTGTGTGTGTGTGTGTGTGTGTGTGTTGTGTGTGTGGATCTATGTAGACATATAGATGAAAAGAAGTTATAAGAACATGTAAGGGTTCAGTTCAGGTGAAGAAACGTGCCCTGTCTTCCAGTTAAATAATATCAGTATAAGAAGAATGACAACTTAAAAACAAAGAAGAAGAAAAGAAGAGAAGAATGACAGAAACAACCTTGTAGTTTTGAATACACAGTGGCTTAAGCTCAGAGAGAAAAGGGAAGGCACCGTGGAAGGAAGTTGTAGATGGACTCTAATTCAAGAATATAAATTTGCCACTTGCTTCAGTAATATGGTGTTCTCAATTAGTGGTCGTTCTGGGAGGCCTGCTTAACAGCTTATGTGAAACAAATATTAACACAAATTGTATAATTACCTCAAAATCCCAAATTCCTCAAAGATGCAAAATGGTTTTCAGCTAAGAATACGTGAGCAATAAAACATCCTATAGTCAAAGGAAGCACACTCCAAGGAATGCCACGAGACTGGATCAGAGCGACGTTCACAGTTTATTTTCATGGTATTTAAATTATGATACCAGTGGGTATTTTTAATTAGTGTGCACTTGTCTACATAAGCCATGTTGGCAAATTGGACTCATTCATACAGTAGTTGCTGTAAAAGAGGCCAGCACAGCCTGCAGGAATTAAAATTAAAAGTTTCGGCAAGCTGTTGTCGACATGACCATATCTCATTAACTTTAAAAATGGAGATTATTTGCCTGAAAGCTTGATTTGACTAGCAGTGATCAAATATTAGGCTCAGTGGAGTGAGGGGTGTGGGGGGAGCGTCACTGTTGTGATACATATCACTAAGTGTTTTGCAGTTCACTTTAAATAGCAGTATAAGATTTTTGTTTTGACAAAAGGAGTAGGAAAGCGAAACACAGACATATGGCCTCGAAAGTATTATTAGGGGAGTTTTATTTTAGATTAAGACTCATTATTTACTAAGTTTGCTGAAGATAAATACGATTGTGCTGATTACCAATTCTTCTCTCATTAAGGAGGCAGAATTAATTATCTGGAGTAGCTTCCCCTGCCTGATCAAACTTTAAGTATTGAAAACAGGTCCTATCTCATGATTATCTTTTCTTTCTTTCAACTGTTAAATTCGCATGAACCTTAAATTTGTACATTGGAGTCATCCCATTGTTTTAACTAAATACAATGAAGGGGGTTACAAAATTGTACATGAAATGAACCAAAATAGAAGAGCCCTCTTCTTATTTCATCCACCCTTTAAATAGCTTGATATTTGAATTATTTGAGGAAGAAAATCTCTTTTTGCCAGTAACTAAGGAGTCTTAACATTGAAAACCTAAAGTTCCTAAAATACAGTAGATGTCTCATTTGAGATCTTGTTTTATATTTTTGAGTGCACAAAGGAGCATTTGTAATACATAAGTGTAAACGGTAAAATGAAGATGTATATTGGGCGGAGGGAGAAGAGAAAGAAGAAGGTGCAGTTAAACAAAAGGCGGAAGATAAAGTCTTACTCCTTTTTATGCCTTTGAACTGAGAACACGTTCTGCATTTTACTAGGGGAACATGAGGCTAGAATGTAAGTAACTGGTTTTTGCATTAGGCTCTCCCTGGAGGTAGCAGAAAAATATCATGTCCCTGCATGAAATGCGAATGTGAAATCTACCAGAAAGAAATATTTATGACCATTTTATGCTTGATTAGGCTTGGATGACATCTGTTAGAAGACAGGGACTGGACAAAGAGAGAGATGCTTGGGGGCAAATGTTAACGGAGTTGTTTAGATGACGCTAGGGCAGAGGCGTCCATTTACTGCCAGGCAAAACACAGGAATTGTGTTAGCAAGAGTGCAGCTGACAAGACTCCACTGTGATGCAGGCACTTTAAACAGACTCGATGAAATAGCCAAATACAGCTGTTGATAGTCACGGCTCTGCCTCAATTTATGAGCAGGTATCTGGGCCGAGGAGTCTCTGGGTGGTATGAATGGTTAAGTTCTCTACTACTACCTGGAAGTTTAGTGGTTCAAATCCACCCAGAGGTGCCTCAGAAGAAAAGCCTAGCGATCTACTTGCAAAAGGTCACAGCGTTGAAAGCCCTATGGAGCAGTTCTGTGCACACGTGGGTTCTCCGCCAGTACGAATCAACTCAAGGGCAATTAACAACAACAACAGCAGTCTGGGGTAAATCCTAATCTGGTAACTTTCAGGGAGCTGGCACCTTTATAAAGTTACATAAATATGACTCAGCTATAAAAGACGATCATCTTCACTTTTTCAAGTGAGTGTTACACTCCCCTGCCATGCTGTCTTGGCAGTACCAGCAAACAGTTCTGTCTTTCTCAGGGAAAGGAGAATTAATTAAATTACAAATTTGCATCTGTATACGTCTACAATCTAAGTTTCTTTCCTTATCTTAAGTCACCCCCTGTGTAAAAAAATTTTTTAAAGTAGGCCCCCTCGGTTCTGTAGAAGTACTTCATCCCTTTAAACAGTGCAAATGTTTGCCTAAAAAAGAAAAAAAAAAAAGTTTTCCAACACTGGCAAACATTTTATCAATTGTTAAACATTTCAGTGTTCAAGTAAGTGCTGTTTGTCTGCAGAAATGGCTCTAGTGAGAGTGGAGGTATGAGCAGTTATTTCATTCTGGTTCTTTTCCCAGCTTCTTTTCCTGTAAATTTTCTCTGTCTGGAATGCTGATGGGAAATGTTATTTTGTTTTTGTTTGCAGCAGTTCTGTTGTTTTGATTTTGTCTGAGTGGTATGGAAAACAGTACGTCACTTAGAGTGGGTGTTTTGTCTACCGGCCATTTGGCCATTGCACATATATTTCTCATACTTATTACATGATGACAAGGGAACCGAAAAGGCACAATTTTCCAGTTGAATTTTTCTTTCCAGTTTAATAATAGTGAAAAGAGAAAACAAAGTTAATAGATTTAGCAGTTTGATGGTACTTGCGATGCGATAGCTTACTTTATGGCTTTTTTTTATTTTTGGTGTTCCTTGTGGTTAAGGAGGTATTTAGACGAAGGTCAGATTAATGCATAGATCAGTTTCTGTAATAAACTACATGTGCATAGTGTTTCACATTTTGCATTGAGTTGTGAAATGTTGTAATTTCAGTAGGAAAATTCATAGAAGGATAATAAACAATTTTAACATCATTACTGTGATTAGCTTGGGGTACCCTTGCCCTCGTTTTTAGGCCGCATGTACCATAACCTCTGCCAATAAATGCATTTTGATTAAAATGATTCAAAATGAAATTTGGATGAGAAAGTAGAATACAAATCTCAAAGAATAACTTAAGGCTGTTTACTGGCTCAGTTTGGACATGCTTTATCTGAAACCATTCTCAGCATTTGTACTGTTAAGGAACATATTGCAAGAGTGTAGAAGTTAGCTCTACGAGTAAGTAATTTTTGGTAGTACAAAAATATAAAATGGAAACGATGATTAATTTTTCAATTTCTCTCTGCAGATATCTAATCATTGTACCCATGGACCGCCAAAGGCTCCCATTAAAGATTTAAAATGCAAAAAGAAGGTAGAATCCAAAAGATGAGATTTGGGATTAAATAATGTAAAATAACTGCAGGGCAATAACGAAGTAAAAGCTATTGGCACAATAAGAGAGTCGTGAAGATGTTTTTTTTGAGATCCACTTAAAATATTGACACCACCTTACATGTAATGTCATAGCTGCGATATTAATGAAATTATTTATAACACTGATCAAAGCACAAAAATATTTTTCTTTCAGACAGTAGCTTATGCCAATTTGTAATAATAAGATAATACAGACTATCAGAAGAGCTTTAAGAAAATTCACATAGGTGTGCTCTTCTCCTTTAAACATTGGCCTCTTATTACAGGATTTTGTCTGCTGCTTTCTTCCTTGAGGATTCTAGTGTTAGATGGGGAAATGCAGTGCTTGGGGTCACCTGTGTATGTATGGCATGATTTTCTTCAAATCAAGGGAACTTTTATAATCCTGGAAGAAGGGGACATCGCCGCCTTGGTATATAAAAGCTGTCAGTAAGGTCCAGCCGGGCTTTTCCGAGCTCTGCTGTACTGTCTTTATCACTTTGCTCAGTTCCACATAATAACATCTTCATCTGAGATTGCTGTGGCACAAGGGAACTGCATTTGTTGATCAAATTTGGCTGGATAACACTGTGATCTCGTATCCTGAAGTGCGGAGATGTGCCTGGAATATGTAAGCGTAAAGCCGGCCTCTTGATTGATTGATTCTGCCTGTCACAGAACAAGATAACCGGATCAGTAAATACCCTGTGCACTTCAACATCATCTCCACAATCAAAAGTGAGGGCATCATGGGGCTGGAAAACACCAGGGCATGATGGGAATGCACACATTTCAGAATGATAGTCAGGAACACATACACACACACACAAATACACACACACACAGAAAAGAAAATTCTTTGTGTGTGGTTCTGGAGAAAAGAACCACCTAAAGAAGAATATTTTCTGTATGTTTAGAATGCTCCTTAGTTCTAAAAGTGGGGTTCTTGGAGGTGTTCAACATTTGTCATCAAAAGTTGTTATTTGAGTTTTATTTACAGAGGAGATTTAGAATGCAGATTAGGGAAACAGAGCTGGATAAGAGGTCAGTAGTGGTCTCAAGCACAAAGGGATCTTGCACCCAAGATTTGCTCCTATTAAAATAAACTTTGTGTTTAAACAGATGGGCCAAACACATGTAAACAAGTTGTTTAAACTTTTACTAAATTCCCAGGGAGTGCCTTTCAAAATTAGATCAGGTTACCAAATTTGGAGTTTAATTACACAGGGAGTTCAAGAAAAGTTTAAAGAACAGAACTCTGTGAGTCTTTGGGAGATGGTACGCTAACAGGTCACCAGGTGTCACGTTATTCACGGTGTCTTGATTGTCCTTTAATGAAGTGTCACTATCCTGCTTCTCCTGATCTTGTCTCCTCCTACCATACAAGTGTAAGTCCCCTGAAGGGAAGGACTGCCTTGTATTCCTGTATCTGTACCCCTGGTATTCACAAGACAGCCTTGTACATACTACACAGTATGTGGTAAATAAGTAAATGAGGGGCTAAGTATTAGGCCCTCAACCTGTCTATTCAAATTAAGACTTCTCTTGAGATTCTTTTGATCTCTGGAATTTGGGTAGTTCTATAACCATCTTTTTATTGTTATTATTATATGCTGTTGAGTCAGACCCGACTCATAGTGACCCCTCCTTGGATTTCCAAGGTGGTATTACTACAGAAGTAGATTGCCCAACCTTCCTTCTGAGGAGTGGCTGGTGGGTTTGAACCACCAGTCTTTGGTTAGTAGTCAAATGCCTTAGGCACTACACTACCAGAGCTCCTTAACCATCATTGTTGTTGTTGTTGTGTGCCGTTGAGTTGGCCCCAACTCATAGCGACCCCTCCTTGGGTTTCCGAGGCAGTATCACTACGGAAGTAGGATTGCCCAGCCTTCCTTCCAAGGAGTGGCTGGTGGGTTTGAACTGCCAGCTGTCTGGTTAGCAGGCAAGTGTCTTAGCCACTATGCTACCAGAGCTCCTTAACCATCATTAGGGAAACTTAATTGTTTTGTTAATGTCCAGCAACTTGTCTAGTCTTCTGTTTTCATGCAGTGAAGAGGTAGATGACTGAGATCATTTGCCTGAACACCGTGCTTCTGTTACCACCCTCTATATACAGTTACTAAGATAATGTGGCTTCTCATGCTGTATCCTGGACCAGTGATGAATAGAGGCTGGTAGCCCACCTCAACTGTAAATTCTCCACAAACCTGTGAGTTGTTCATGGTGTTCCACGTGGCCTTCTGGTTGTCTTGAGTGCCTTGGGGTTGGGGGGAGATGTCTAGACCATTCTAGCCCAGTTTATTTTCTGTTTTGTTTGGCTTAATTCAAGACCCAACCCTTCCTCTCCCATAGTTTGCCCACATGGACCACATGGCTAATTTAAGGCAAGGTGGTGGGGATTAGAACTAGTCATGAACTCAGGAGATTTCTGTCTCTGAAGAAATTTCTCCTGTAGAAGGCATACATCAGTTGAAACAAACATTTCAATGGGAATTTTTATATAGGGAAGCTAATTCTCACACTTAAGAAAAAGTTATTACCACTTTTGAAATGTCTGGTTAGTCCTTTGTGACTTACTTATTTTTTATTTGAAACGATTAAAAATGCCTTTTGGCAGAAACAGCCTCCTTTCTTAATTTTTTGAATATAAAGAGGTTAAATGAGTTTAACGTTCTCTGAACAACAACAAAAAAAAAATTCTGAGGTGCTGATGATTTTAGAGAAGTCATTCTGGGAAACAGGTCTTGATTTTGTACAAAAAAAATCATGGTGTTCCCTTTCAATTTGATGAAAGCTATTCCTAGTAACGTTTTATAAAATCATTTTCTTTTCAGGGTGTGTTTTATTTCCTTTCCATCTCTTTCAGGAAAGAGAAAGTGTTTTATTGGATATTTTTGTTTCAGTCCTTGTTTCCATTATTTTTGCCAAAATTCATGGGAGTTCACTTTCCGTTTAAATGTCTGAAATGTTCCTTGAAGAATCTGCATTTTGGGGCAACTAGGGAAAAGCTATGTATATTGGTTTAAGGAAGAAAAACAGTTGTTACTCTAGGCCTCTCAACCACTCACTTTTTCCTTTACTTTTTAATTTTGGAGGCAAATAATTTCAAGTGTAATGGGACCAGGGGGTGGGAGGGCTGTGAGTTTACAGTTCAAAGGAAATTTGGTATTTGTTATATGATAAAGAATATCTTAGGTTCCAACTGAAGGGAGCTTTATTCATTTAAAGAAAGAAATGGTCAGTAGAGTTCTTATGAAAAAATACAAAACAGGTCCATAAAGTGTTAGCTAAAAGATTTTGGTGAAAAGATTCTTTCTTAGTTTGTGGATAGACTTTAGATGTATATATGTTAGTCTTTGGGATTAATGTTAGGTAGTTACTCTTCTAATGCCATTCACAGTTTCTAGCAGAGTGTCTTTGGTTTTGCTTTGGAGTCATTGACTCCAAAGTCAACTTTCATTATTTTAAAATCAGCATTTTAATTTTACAGGTAGCATTCATATGTATTTCCTGTCCTTCCATAGAATAAGAACCATTCGAGATGGGCTAACTTTAGTTTTGAACCAAACCTATCCATTTTTTCATTTTCTGGTTTGGGCTGATGCAGTGTGATTGAGCTTTCAAGTGTGGAATTTTGCAGACAGACTCGTGTTTGGCTGGGCGGACATTCACCCTTTATCCTCCCACAGTCGCCATAGCAAAGAAAAGAGAGCCCTTTCTCAGCTGTATCTGTGGGCTGCTTTCTAATTTTTCTATTGTCATGGGAGAAGATTTGAAAAACTGATTAAAAGCAGGCCAAGTACATGGCTTCTATGAAAATTCTCCTACTTCAAATCGTGGGACTTGTTTGTTTTTGCTGGCCTCTGTGGCAAGAATGACATATTTATGTAGAAAGCTCATATTTAGTATTTAACTTGGAATTTTACACATATGAATGATGAACTAAACAGAACACAAGGGTTTGTTTTTTCCTCCTGCTTCTGAAATGTGAGGAAACACAGATTTCCACATGGTCACCCCAAAAGAATTGACCAACAGAATTCACAAATATCGCTTGATAAAGCTGTGGGGGTTGGGCACTAAGCAGCAGCCACATTTGCTATGAAAGAGAGTTAATACAATTTTTCACTGCTGGAGGAGGGAAAGCTTATATACAGTAGTTTGTCCCGTGTGTCAACCACCTGAGTCACAACCAAAGAACAATTGTCTGCCACATATTTCAGGGAGCTTTGGTGGCACAGTGGTTAAAAAGCATTTGGCTGCTAATCAAAGGGTCCTTGGTTCAAACTCACCAGCCACTCCACAGGAGAAAGATGAAACAGTTTGCTTCCGTAAAGATTGACAGCTTTGGAAACCCTATGGAGTAGTTCTACTTTGTCCTGTAGGGTCACTGTGAGTCGGAATCAACTCAGTGGCAATGAATTTGGTTTTTTGGACTACATATTTCAAACAGATGCTGAGGGGTAGAAAAGGTGACTAGAATTCACAGCAATAAAATCCTACTTTCTAAGTTCCCTTGAAGGAAGTGAACTCATAAAATTTTTGCTGCCGACTTATTTGTCCAGTCCTTTGAAGTATTTAACATTAAATTAGCCTACAAATCATTGACACCTCAATTTTTCATTGAAGTATCAGGGGCTGTTAAAGGCATAGGGTGGATGTGCCTGGGAAAAAAAAAAAAAAAAGATCCTTGAAACAGATCTAATAATTTAACTGTTATTCACGTTCATCGTTTTTATTGAAACCAATTGTGGATATATTCAAAATTCTCTAGCTTGGAAACTGTTACTTTTGACTTTGTGTGTGTTTGTGTGTATAATAATAGAAAACACGTTTTAAATAAAACACTGGATTGATTCTTACTTCCTCTTGCATGAATGCATCATTTAGTGGGGAAGAGCATTCAAATAATGACCATACTTACAAAGTCTACCAGGAAAATTTTACTATATGCAAAAAATATAAGTGGAGAAATCTACCCTAAACTTAAGTACCCTGTGGCTAGAAAATAAGTGGACAAGGCTCTCATATCTAGTTCTCATATCCCGGGACTATAACTGATTAGAATGTGTGGCTAAAGAGATACTGTGGTGTTATGAAACAATGTATATAAATTGTTGAAAAGAAAACTAATTTGCTTTGTAAAGTTTCACCCAAACCAGGATAAAGTAAATAAATTAATGGATAAATACAAATAGGCAGGCAGACAGACACCATGTTCTATGGGAAGCCTTTTGAATTCTTCTTCCATTGGTAAAGAGCAATGTATAGGTTGGAAATTGCATTATTTCCTAAGTGAAACCGGTTGCCTTGGAGTTGATTCTGACTCATGGCCCATCCACAGGGTTTTCAATAGCTGATTTTTCAGAAGTAGATTGCCAGATCTTTCTTCTGAGGCTCCTTTCGGTGGATTCAACCCTCCCACCTTTTGGTTAGCGGAGCATGATAACCATTTGTACCACCCAGGGACTTCACATCCTGGGCTTCCTAAAATAGCTGCTGTGTGCCTTCTCCCTGCCTGCCTTCTTTGTAGTTCCTTTCAGCTCTTTTTTAAAGAGTTTCAGAAGAGACTGTGAAGAAGGGAATTAAGAAACTAAGGAGGAAAAAGACTGTGAACTATGAACTTGAAACTAAGTGTTTTCTTTCCTTTGACTATTTAGTGTTGAATGTTATTTGTAACTTTTTTTACAACAATAAAGCAAAACAACAATTACTACCCTATCAATATTGAAAAAGTCATACCATTAACAATGTGTATTCGTAAGCCTTAAGAGGAACTCCGGTGGGGTAGTGCTTAAGGCATTTGACTGCTAAGGCTGGCAGTTCAACCCACCAGCCACTCCTCAGAAGGAAGACTGGGGAATCTACTTCCGTAGAGATACTGCCTTGGAAACCCAAGGAGGGGTTACTATGAGTTGGAATTGACTCGATGGCAGTGAGTTTTGTGGGGTTTTTTTAAAAGCCTTAAGAGTCTTTGTATTTGAGATACCAAAAAACCCCACTGCCATCAAATTGATTCTGACTCATAGTAACCCTGTAGGATAGAGTAGAACTGCCCAATAGGTTTTCCAAGGCTATAGATTTTTTTTTTTTAATTGTGATTTGGGTGAAAATTTAGAGAGCAAATACACTTTCCATACAGCAGTTCACATACACTTTGTCTCATGACATTGACCACAATTTACCACAATACAACATCTCCCCTCTTACTTCCTGCCAATAGTTACCTCTTCCCTGTGTCCATCCCGCCATGAACTCCTGCCCCTGAGCTGTCTCCCTGTGCATAAGCACAAGGCTATAGATTTTTATAGAAGCAGACTACTACATCTCTTTCCCATGGTGCAGCTGGTGGGTTCCAACCACTGAACTTGTTATTAGCAGTCAAGCACTTTAACCACTGTGCTACTAGAGTTCCTTGTATTTGAAATAGATGCTAAAAATTATAAGCTGATGACTTTAAATTCTACAATTAAAACAAGTTGTAGAGATTAAAAAGAGAGAGGGAGAAAGAAGGTATTAGATCAAGTTCTCAGATCCCAAAAGAGTGTGGCCCTCAAATTTGTACCTGTGACACCTTCCTAACTATTCTGTCTAACATAGTTCCTGTATACGTACTTGCACACCACTCCCCATCCCAATTCCTCATTTGACTTTCGTTGCCACTTTTATCTTTAGATGAAATAATCCTTAATGGGTTTGCTTTTAATTTGTCTCTTGCCACTGAATATAACTTCCATGAAGGTGAGGATCTTATCACGTTCTCTGCTGTGTCCCTGGGGCTTGGCATATAATAGAGTAGGAGCACAATAAATATTGACGAGTGGTTCATAACTGCCAATTGGAATGGATAGTCTTCCAAAAATCTCAACTCTCTTAACATTGGATGTCTCATGGTACTGGTTCCTCCTTCAGTTGGAGTAGAACTTCTGAAAGGATCGTGTTGATAATGCTTATTTTTGAAAAGGATATGAAAACAAAGGCTGTGGGAAGCAGTGGTCAATCAGAATTCTCAGTTGCATTTGTCTTTTTCATATTTTGGCCAGGTTTCAGTTAGCTAAGTATCTTTTATACCCTGTAATTTAGTGTATAGTTCTAGCTTCCAAATAAAGGCTTGCTAATGGTAAATGTTGTTTAACTTTCCAATTCAGGGGAGCTACCTGTTCAGCAGAATTTTTAAAGTTGCAAGTGATGATTGAAACCAGGTTAAAAAGCATTAATGGTACATTTGGCTGTATGTTTGGCGTCTACTTAGATGGGCCTGCGGCTATCATTATTCTTTTTGAATCCGAGCATAAACTACAGGTAGGGATTTTCCTGAACTGGTCCAGAACTGAAACTTAACTTTATGATGCCAGCATTTTCCTTTTGGATTAATCATGCCTCATTCTTTTATTTACTCCAATCTGAAATGTTGACTCAGTTTCTCTCCGATACCTTCAATTACAGTTGTTTGTTACTGGAGATTTTTATCTGTGTAAGTAGCTCTTGCAACTTACTCATTTTCATCAATAAGTTCAGACCTCATTGTTAAGTCATACTAAAATTATCATACCTCCTAGAAGATCTTTCTTTTGGTTGTTCCGTTTCGTTCTACTCCTTACTACGTGAGTCTTCCCCCTAATGCACACCTGTGGTCAGGATACTCTCATTTCCTATTTCCTACTAAATTGAGTATAAATTCCTTAGCTTGGAATGCTTAGAGTGTAATGGATTAAAAATAGCCTGCATTCTTTGCCACTCTTCTCACCAAGAGGTGACACCTGCATTCCTGCCCACGTTTATTCTGGGGAGCCCTTTAGATTTGCTTTGACAAACAGAGTGTGGTAGAAGTGACACTGTGCCACTTCAATGTGATGGCTTTTTTCTTCATTCTTTTGGAAAATACTTGTCACTTTATCAAGAAGCCCAGGCTAGACTACTGATTGATGTTAAGAAACCACCTGGGTGGGATGGTGGTGAGGGGATGTGGAAAAGAACTGAGGCATTCAACACCAACTGCCAGAGCTGAGAGTGAAGCCACCATGGAGTTTCAGGCTCAGACAAGCTCCAACCTGAATGCAGTCAACACCATGTGCAGCAGAAGAACTCTCCAGCTGAGCCCAGCCAATCCTCTAACTTGTGCGAAAGAGATAAGTCATTAAGCCTCCTGAATTTTAGGGTGATTTTTTACAAAGCAGTAGGTAAACTGAAACAGGAACCTTGAAAATCAAGTCTTAACTTACCCTTCCATCCTGTTCTACGTTTTCTTAGAAATTGCTAAAATGTCAACCACATTTGATTGATAAGCCCACAAAATGATCAGTGTTTCCCTTTGCTTATGCTTTGTCTTCCACCTGCAGTGCTTTACACCCTACTGCTCTGTACTGCCTGATTATTTACCAAAAACCCAGATCAACTGCCATCGCGTACTTTCTGACTCACAGCAAGCCCCACAGGGTTTCCAAGGCTATAAATCTTTATACAGAAGCAGACTACCTCATCTTTCTCCTGTGGAGCTGCTAGTGTGTTTGAGCCACCAACCTTTTGGTTAGCAACCTAGTGCCTTGTCACCAAACCCCTTTCTTTCCCAAAACCCTTGAGGATGCAATAATGTATAATCTCTCTTTTAAAAAAAAAACCTGCCATCGAGTAGATTCCAACTCATAGCGACCCCCTTTGGGTTTCCGAGGCAGTAAATCTTTATAGAAGTAGATTGCCCACTCTTCCTTCCATGGAGTGGCTGGTGAGTTTGAACCACTAGCATTCTGGTTAGCAGTCCGGACCTCAAACCTCTCTTAAAAAACGCAACGCAACCATTGCCATGGAGTCCGATTGGACTCATAGCAACCCCTTCTTGGGTTTCTGAGGCAGTATTACTACGGAAGTAGATTGCCCAACCTTCCTTCAGGGGAGTGGCTGGTGGGTTTGAACCACCAGCCTTCTGGTTAGCAGTCAGATGCCTTAGGCACTATGCCACCTCTCTTGATGTTGTTGTTGTTATGTGCCATCGAGTCGGCCCCGACTCATAGCGACCCCTCCTTGGGTTTCCGAGGCAGTATCACTACGGAAGTAGGATTGCCCAACCTTCCTTCCGAGGAGTGGCTGGTGGGTTTGAACCGCCAGCCTTCTGGTGAGCAGTAAAGTGCCTTAGGCACTATGCCACCTCTCTTAGGCCTCTGTAATTTAAACTGCACTTGTATGGAGGTTGGGAGGAAGATGACATTTAACTGTTTGGGCAAGTAGCATTCTCTAGGCCTTAATGTCCACATCTGTAAAATATCTGTCTCATTTCTCAAGTATCTTTCAACCTTAAATATTCTAGAATAGAGCTGCCCAATAGAATTTACTGTGATGTGAAATTTGAATTTATCTATGCTGTCCAGCATGGTGGTACAAATGATTATTGTGCTTGGTTACAAACTGAAAGGTTGGTTGATTGAATCCACCCGAAGATGCCTCAGAATAAAGGCCTCGTGATCTACTTCCAAAAGACTACAGGCATTGAAAACGCTACGGAGCACAGTTCTGCTCTGATACCCATGGGGTGGCCATGAGTTGGAACTGACTTGAGGGCAACTGGTTTGAGTTTTTGGGGCCCAGCCTAGTAGCCACTGGGCAGTGTAGCTGTTGAGTACATGAAATGTGGTTAGTGTGACTGAGGAACTGAATTTTTTATTTTATTTCATTGCAATTAATTTAAACTTAAATTTTAACTATGTGGCTATAGTAGGTACTGTGTGGGACAGTGCAGTTCTAGAATTCTATAGAATGCAAGTATAAATGTCTGTTTTTACTTAATACCAAAAAAGGTTTAGCACTTGATTTTCACAGGACAAATAGAACTTGCTCTTCAGGATTGCTTTGCAGAACCACAGATATGAATGCCTCAGGCCGAGCGGTTCCCCAGTTTCTAACCTCCTCTCTCATGTCTTGTATTTTATTTAGATTTTAGAATCCTCACCTCTGCCTGGAGCTGGCATTGAGCCCATCTTTCTCTAGGAGTGTAAATCATCCCCTACTTTTGATCATAGCCCAGGCAGAGACCAACAGCCTGGTGTGGAGTTGCAATTTTTTACAAAGCCCCAATAGGCTCAACTTGAAAAAAAAAAAAAATACATACACAGCAGTGTCAATTGAAAACTGCCCGGGTGGCAAGCGCAGTGTAGTGTAGTGGGAATGGAGCCGCCTTCGGCCCTTTGGATGATTGGGGACACAGTAGAGATATTGTGAAATTACCTTTTTTATTGGTTCTTGAGCCTTCTGCAGTAAATGCCTCTTCTTGAAGGAAGTGAAGAGAATCCTTGTGTTCAGTTTGAGTTTAGGACGTGTGCACACGGCAGCACTGTACTCAATATATAATTTAACAGAATTGGGACCTGAGGGTGGCTTACATTTGGGCTAATTTCCTTGCTATGTCTAATGATGTTATCTTTTATCTTGTTTATGTTTACTGTCACATTTTAAAAAAAAAAGTAGATAGTTGCATCCATTTTATTGCATTATGAAATAATGTCATTGGTAAATCCATCCTGTGGATCTTGCTTGATCTGTATTTTTTTTCCTCCCTCGGGATAAGAAATGGAATATTTAACCAAACTTTGGTACATTCACACAATGGAATACTATGCAACGCTAAAGAATAATGTAGAATCTGCAAAACACCGCATAACGTGGATGAACTTGGAGGACATTATGCTGAGCGAAATAAGTCAGTCACAAAAGGACAAATATTGTATTAGTCCGTTATTGTTAAAGTTAAGGAAAGGTTTATATATTGGAGGACATTTTCTTTGTTGGTTACCAGGGGTGGGAGGGAAGGGGAGGGAATGCTGTTAGATAGATAGAGATAAATATTGATTTGGGTGAAGAGAAGGGCAATGTACCAAATGTGAGTGACCAATATGGCAGCATTGAGGATGAGAAAGACAGAGAGAGTTACATGGGCAGTACAAACAACAAATATGAACCCCTTTGTAAATACAATACTGAGTTGTCAATGAAAGCAAACATGGGTATAGGGACGGATAGATGGGTGAACAAGCTAAACAATTATGTATGTCTAAATGGAGAGTGTATCCAAGATCATATACAGGGTTGGCAGACAATGGGCCTCTCGAAGAGTATGAAGGGATGGACACTGGGAGGAGGTAACTATGGGGAGGAAGTGGGAGGGGAGCTGCTGCATTGTAAATTTTGGTCAATGACATGAGACAAAGTATATGTGAACTGCTGTATGAAAAGTGAATTTACTCTCTAAATCTTCACCCAAATCCTAATAAAAAAAAAAAAAAAAAGAAATGGAATATTTGTAAAACCTTAGCCCATTTATGAACCAAATGCTGAAATATCAAAGAAAGGACTGCTGAAGGTTGCTTGGCCTCAACTCCACCTCTCCATACTTAATAAGGACTATTTATAATCAAGGAAAATGGGTGGTTTGTGTAAAAAGCTGCCTAGGAAAAAGAATTCTATAATCTCACTTGAAGTAGTCAAGCCCGGTCAAGAACTTACTCCTAGGTCTCACAGAATACTCTCGCTCCCTCTCTTTCTCCTGCTGCAATTTAAGACAATTTCCTGTGTCCTCTCTGGTTATAGAAAATAACTTGTTGGCATCTCCCTGTAATAATCCGTCATATGCTTGAAGGCAGTTATTAAGTCACCCGTTAGCCTTCTCTTTTTCAGGCTAAACCATCATAACCCTTTTAACCTTTGCTTGGAGGTTCCATTTTCCATTCTCTTAATCATTTTATTTGCCCTTCTCTGGATTCTCTCCAACCGTTCACAGTTTTCTGAAAACAAAGATTCTGAAAGTAGATCCTTTTTTATGTTGCCCTAAGCTTCTGAGGATTTAGATGGAACCACTAAAGTTTTTCTTTTAATTTTTGAACACTTTTCAGTTGTGTATTTCCTCATTCAGCTTAGTCTTTCCAAACTTGACATACTTGGACTTGTGATCAATATTTACATTTATTTTGAGTACGGAACATGAACTGAAGGAGTCCCTGGTTGGTGTGAATAGTTAACACGCTCGGCTGCTAACCAAACGGTTGGAAGTATGAATCTACCCAGAAGCACTTCAGAAGAAAGTCCTGGCAATCTACTTCCAAAAAAATCAACCATTGAAAACCATATGGAGTGCAGTTCTGCTCTAACACAGACATCACCATATACTGGAATCAGCTTGACAGTAATTGGTTTTGTCTCTTTTTTATATGGGCTGAAAGAGAAATCTAGAGGTAAAGTGATTTTATTTTTTCAATCCTGTGTTCATCTGCATTTATATTTGAGGTCCTACTATATTTGATTCTCTTTTATTTACATAAATTGTATATCTCCATTGCCCATAGAATATATGAAAATGTAAGGCTCAGAGCATGTGTGTTGGGGAGGCGTTGGTAAGGGCATGTGTCTAGATCACCAAGCTCCACTTGCATTGGCCTCATGGTCCCTACACATCTTGCCTTGCTGTCCATTGTCCCCACTCTTCACTCACCCCTTGGCATGAGTGGCCCAGAGAGCACAACTCAGAGGACCTCTCCACTTAAACTGAACCTGTCCTTTTCCCAGACACTCATTATATCACCCACTTTTATTTCTAACAGGTTCAGGCTATGCATTTAACCATTTTTATTTACTTACGTACTACCTGATTTCGTCAGAATGGAAACTTTGTAAGGGCAGGACACTTATTTGTCTTTTTTTGTCCACCTTTGCATCACTAGTACATAGCTGGCAATGATTTCTTGATGGAAGGTAGGAATAAAGGAACAACTTAGATCAGAAGATCTGGATTCTTGGGTTATTAATACTACTGTCTGTCTCTGTGACATAGGGCAGTGCACTTGATATTTTGGGCATATGTTTCCTCTCCTGCTTAATTAATAGGTTCAAGGATATGTTCTAAAAGTCCCATGATCTCTCCTCCTACGCTATAAGAGAATACATTTCTGTTTGTTAAAGCCATCCACTTGTATTTCTGTTACAGCAGCACTAGAGAGCTAAGATACTACCCTTCCAATGTTTTGGTATTGCTTTGTTCCTGGGTCCAGAGGACTACATTAAAAAGGCATTTTGAATTTTTAAATCTTTTACTCTCTTTACCTTCTCCCATCCTCATCCTTCTCCCCAACCTTCTTGATTGATGTTCTGTGTTCAGATAACTCCAAAACCTTGTTTGAAAAATCTATACCTATTTGATTGTTTTTCCAACATTTTTCTGGGTGGCCAGCTACCAAGGTCAGATCCTGACATTAAGCCACTTGGTTCAGTAAATGAAAGGTGGCATCACCCCTTTGTTCCTCTACCCTGGATGTAGATGCTCATCTGTCCTGTTAGACTTTTCCAGTGTTAGCCTGAATCAGACAGCCTTTTTCTCCTCCCTAGACCTTGAAGCTGAACTCACCCTAAAAACCATACCAAACCTGCCAAATACCTTACCCACTATGCCATCAGAGCTCCTTGGGTTTACCCTAGCCACTTTGAAGTCAAGAGCCATGCTCATTCCTCTGCTTTTCAATCTTGGTAAGTCAGTCTGGCTCACTGTGGCAAATGGTTGTTGCCCAGGTATGTGTAGTATGAGCAGTCTGGGAAGCCTACCCTCATTCCTTCTCTGTGTTGGCCTCCTTGCTAGGTAAGGAAGCTTGTAAGAATCATAAAGACTTTACCTTCTCCTATGGTCATTTTGTAAATTTGCAGTGTTCAACTGGGCTTTAGACACTAAATCAAATTCCTTTGGATAGTGTTAAATTACTGATGTTTTTCATTGTCATAAAGGCAGCTCTGACTGACAGAGGACCCATGTACTACCGAAGGAAATATTGCCCAGTCCCTGACCATCTTCACAATCATTGGTATGTTTGAGTCCACTGTGTGTTTTGAGTGGTGTGGTGGTTAAAATTGTCTTGTCAACTTGGCTGGGCCTGATTGAGTGGCTGGGTAGCTGGTGGTAGTTATTCCCCTTGATGAGACTGGCAATCAACTCCATGGTGGGATCTACCCACCATGAGTAGCTGGGTAGCTACTTTAGGAATGTGGTCTGCTTCCCATATGTAAGCAATAGTTTTGAGAATGGTTTCTAGTTTATGTCACGCTTAAACCCTGCACTTAACCATGTCATTATTCAGTAGCCTGCCATGCTTTGCCGACCTTGGGACTTTCAATGAACTTGAATTAATGGCCTGCTGTGTTGTTTGGTAACATCGGGACTGTGCCTTTTTATTTGTCAACCTTGGGCTTGTCAGTCTCAGCAGTCAGTGGCTGTCTGAGTGAAGAAAAGCTTCTAGCTTCATTGGGGCAGGAGCAGGAGGCAGAGCTAAAGCCCAAGGTTGAGGGGCTTTCACTCAGCCTCTAGAGCCTGACACTTTGAACATGGACTTAGTCTCCAAACTATAAGAGAATAAACTCCTGTTTGTTCAAGCATCCCATTTGTGGCATATTCCTTTCAGAGTGGCACTAAGTAAGCAGAACAAGTGCCATCCAACCTAGGAGGCTCATCTTCCAGCACAATACTGAAAAGTAGTGTGTTGTGATCCATAGAGTTTTCATTGGCTAATTTTCGGAAGTAGATCTCCAGGCTTTTCTTTCTAGTCTGTCTTAGTCTGGAAACTCTGCTGAAACCAGGTACCATGGGTGACCCTACTCGTATTTGAAATACCAGTGGCATTGCTTCCAGCATCATAGTAAAATACAAGCTACTACAGTACACAACACTGACAGGCAGATGGTAGGGTAATAATTTAGCAGCCATGCCTTGGTCCCTGCCCATTACCCAAGAGTTTATCATCTACCATTACATGCATCCATTGTGCCTCACCAGACCCCATTCACCATGCCTTTGCCAACACACTATCCTTATTCCCCAAAGCATCCTTCTCCTTTCCTCCTTCTTTCCCTTCTCTTTTCTCAAGGAACAATTGTAGTCTCATTTAAAAAAAAAAAAAAATGAAAAGAAAAAGAAATCTTTCCCCTTCCCACTCGGTGCACCCCCTCATTGAAGCACTACCCACTAGGTTGTGGTTGTTGAACGCCTGGTCTGCTATCTTGGTAAGACCATGAGACCTTTGAGGCTAGCAATGGTGTCTTGACCTTCCTGTGCTCAGTGCTGGCTGCTGAGTAGGTGCTGAGTGAATGAAGGAAGGAAGGGAAAGGGAAGGAGAGATGAAGAAAGAGAAGAGACACAGTCCCTATTTCCAAAGCCTTGAACCATGGGATCCCCAAGATACTCAACCTTCTCTTAAAAATCATTCCTCCTTTTGAGGGGAGCTGGTTCTCTTTTTCCTTGGGATGCTTTCTTCTCAAAGATCCTTCGTTTGTTCAGCAATCCTCTTGACTCTTCTCTCAATTAAATGCTCATCTCTGGGTTGTGTCCCCCCTGCAGGACAGATTGCTGTCAACTAGGGAATCAGTGAGAACCCCAACTGAGCCCTGCCTCTCTCACCAAAGAAGTTCATGGCCAAGCTATTTTTATTTAGCAAATAAGGGCTTGTTTTCGTTGATTGTCCACAAGTACAGGAGAAAAAAAAATCATCCATTTGCTTCACAGTTACCTGCACTGCAGGGCTATATTATCTGTTCCATGTTTGGAGTTTTCACTGATGTCAATAAAGAATGTGCACATGGTGTTGTATAGGATCCATAGTCCTGAGCCCAGGCTGAATGTTCTATACCGTGGTGAAAATATCAAATCTTTGAAGGTGAAAATGTGCATGTAGGATTCTGGTGGAAAAACAGCTTGGGTCCTCTCTAAATCACAAATCTGCTGGTTGAAAACTTAGATGTGGTTGTTGTGTGGCACAAGTGATCTTCTTCCATTGTTATTTAGCACGAGTAAGTCATTGCAGAGCACTGGTAGCATAGTGCCTAAGGTACTTGTCTGCCAACCAGAAGGCTGGCAGTTCAAACCCACCAGCCACTCAGAAGGAAAGTTGGGCAATCTACTTCCATAGAGTTACTGCCTCAAAAACCCAGGGAGGGGTCGCTATGAGTCAGGCTGACTCGAAGGCACATAACAACAAAAACAAGCCATTGCAAAGAGCTACTAGCATTTCACTGTCCAATGTGAGAGCCGCTGGCTGCATGTGGCTGTTCAGCACCTGAGATGTGGCTAATGAGAGTAGAGATGTGCTGTAAATTAGAAAATTCAAAAAAACCCTCTCTGCCTCCAAGTTGATTGTGACTGATAGTGACCCCCTTTGGGTTTCCAAGACAATAAATCTTTATGGAAGTAGATTGGCCCGTTGTCCTTCCAAGGAGTGGCTGGTGGGTTTCAACTGCCAACCTTCTGGTTAGCAGTCAGATGCCTTAGGCACTACGCTACCAGAGCCCCTAGAAAATTCATACCAGATTAAAAAATTTAGTTTGTTACTGGATGCCACCAAGTTTATTTTTGATTCATAGTGACCCCATGGAGCACAGTAGAACTGCCTCTCAGAGTTCTATTGGTTGTAATGTTTATGGAAGCAGATCACCAGGTCTTTCTCTCCCAGAACTACTGGGCAGGTTCAAACCACCAGCCTTTCAGGTAGTAGCTGAGAGCTTAACCACTTGCACCACCAGGCTCCTTAGAGACTTAGACTTACCCTAAAAGTGGGAAAAATAATTCACTAATAATTTTATTTTGATCACTTACAGAAGTAGTATTTTGGAACTTTGGGGTTAAAAATACATATTTAACATTAGTTTGCCTGTTTCTTTTTACTTCTTTCTTTTCTTTTTTTAATGTGACTATTAGAAACAGTTAAGTGCTCAGCTGCTGACCAAAAGTTTGGCATTTGGAGCTCATCCATCAGCTCCTTGGGAGAAAGATGTGCTGATCTACTTCTATAAAGATTACAGCCTAGAAAACCTGATGGAACAGTTCTACTCTGGCCCGTGGGGTCACTATGAGTCAAAAATTGACTCAGTGGCACCTAGCAACAACAAATAAGTTTTAAAATTTGGTATGAATTCTCCATTTGCATCACATCTCAACTCTGACTAGTGACCATGGGGTCACTATGAGTTGAAAATTGACTCAGGGACACCTAACAGCAATAACAACTAGAAATTTAAAAATTATTCATGTGGCTTGCATTATATTTCTCTTGGACATCACTGTACTAGAAGCTTAAGTTCAAGATTGTATTTCAAACTGAACCCAAACTGTGCTTCATTTAGATGTATTTTCTAGGATACTTCTTTTTGTATTCTTTTTATCTTTTTAAGAACCCATGTCATGAGACGGTCATGGTCTTTGGACTAAGACACTTAAGAGTTTCAGTCCCAGCTCTCTCCTTGTAGCTTGTTACAACAGCATCTTCAAAACTCTGAAAACCAAGGTCCTCATATGTATAAAAGGAATAATACACACCTGACCACACTATAGTTGGGTGTGAGATAATTCAGCAATTGTCTACCAATATGAGATGTTTTATTACTATAATTGAATAATTGTATTTTCCCCAAATTAACAAATCCACATTTTTTTATTTTAAAGTTTTATTGCAAATGTAAAATATAAACAACCCACCCCTTGGCTCCTGCTGCAATATGTCTGCCAACTACTAGTAATGGGATTGTGATAGCTAATGTTTCCCAAGAGCTGCATGCCAGGCAGTGTGCTTTCCAGGAATTGCCTCATTCCATCCCCAGAATAACCTCAAAGGGAAAGTCCTGTATCATCTCCATTTAGCAGATGCAGCAACCAAGGCACAGTGACATTAAGTGACTTGGCTGAGGTCAACCAGGAATTGGACACAGGCAGTCTGCTCCCAAAGCCACATAGGCTTGTCCTCCACCTGATAGTGCCTACCAGTGAACAGAAGATAAAGCAGAAGTACTGTTAGCAAAGGGATACTCACAGGATGCGTGATTTCACAGGCACCTGTTCAGAGGATTTTATAGTATATACCTAAAATATTTTCCCCTAGCATGTTTTTCTTAGTTTATGCAGTGTGATCAAATACACTCTTGATTTTAGAGTTTTCCTCAAAGAATACATTGATTCCCAGGCCCATTCAGCCTGAACCAGGCTTAAGAAACATCAAGATAAAATTATATGGAAAAAATGGGTGGCATAATATCTAGACCAGGATAAATCTTTGTTTTGTGTCATGAGGGCCTTGTCTCAGCTGTATGTATTCACTACAGTGCCTAGTGTGCTGTGTCCCATATGTCTGCAGTGTTGCTTTTGTTGTTAGCAGCCATGGTGTTGACCCCCAACTCATGATGAACCTGTACCCAATGGAACAAAACGCTGCCTGGTCCTGTACCATCCCCAGGATTGGTTGCAAGTTGAACCATTGTGATCCATAGAGGAGTAGGTTGCCAGGACTTTCTTCCTAGTCCATCTTAGTCTGGATGCTCCACAAAACATGTTCATTACTATAGAACCACTCAAGCCTCCACAGACAGATGGTAGCTGCATGTGAACTTTCTTGGCTGGGAATTGAACCTAAGTCCCCTGCATGAAAGGCGAGAATTCTACAGATGAAGAAAAGGCTCAATAAATGTTACTTATTAATGCTTATTGCAGTGCTTCTAAAATACATCTTTAGAAAAGAATGCATATCATATTTAAAAACTACTGTCATTCCATGAAGGAGCTCCAGTGATATAGTGGATAAGGCATTTGGCTGCTTACCAGTAGGTCAGCAGTTGAAACCCACCAGCTGCTTTACTGAAGCATGATGGAGTAATCTACCTTTGTAAAGGTCTACAGCCTTGGAAATACAATGGGGGTCGCTATGAGTTGGAATCACCTCAATAGCAGTGAGTTTTGGTTTTTTTTTTTCTTAGTCATTCCATGAACTTTCTGACTTTGATGTGGCTATGTTCTCTCATCATGTATGATATGATTGTCTCTTAGATTAATTACCTCTGATTAGAGTTGAGCTTCTAGTGGATTTATTACTGTTCTTTTGAAAACATCCTATTTGCCTTAACAGGACACACCTACATCTCAGCAGATAGAACTTAGTCATTCCATGATGCATATCTTTAGTTGTCCTTCCATGTTTAATCAAGAGGATTAGAAGGTATTCATGTAATATTTTCTTTCCAAGTAAGATAGCAGTCCCTGGGTGGGGCAGGGATTGGGGGCCAGGGATAGGGAAAGTGTGGTCAAACTTCAAAGCCTTCAGCTCTTTCAGATGGTTGGAGTCATTAGGAGGAAATATTGATAGATCTGGAAAAGCCCTTGGAAAATATTTAAATGACGAGGAAAGGCTTGGAGTGATGAGAGTTGGGATAAAACTCTGAAGGTCCAGTGATCTCACTTTTAGCTACTTTGCTGCATACCACCATGCCACCCTATCCTCTAGTCTGAACTCTCAGGAGGCTGGTTGGTTGGAGCAGACAGGTGTCTGTTGAAGCAACCTGGGCCAGTGCACTCCAAATGCCAGGTACACCTCTGTGCCTTTAACTGGTTGTTAAACAGCGAGCAGGATGTGCTTATCTGAATAGTGACGGCAATTGTAAATGCTCCTCTGTCACAAAGTTCAGAATTCTTGTTTTTGATGGGCCCACATGGGGCTTTGAGAGCTGGTTACTTGGGTGTGCCTGCCTTGTGCATGGGTGGGGAAAGGGAGGAAAAGTTTGCCAAGGACTTGCCAAGTCGCTAGGCAAAGACTTAGAAGTACGTCAGAAAGTTCAGAGCCTTTCTGTTCCACCCTTTTCATTGTGCAGACAGGTAAACTGAGGCCTGCTAATTCTAAATGTTAGAATTCCCTTGACATTTCTGTGTGAGACCAATACAAATTGGGTCTATTTAATTAGCTCTATCTAAAAGATTGTTGACAGACTTATGTCACCTATTGGAAAGAAATGAAAGAAAGTTGCATTTTGTCAGACCACTAGCCTTTGTACCTGTGTCTTTCCATCCCGGACAGAGGTAACTGTGTCTCTTGCCCGTAGAATTATTCTTTGTGTCTTCCTCCCAAGTAGTTAATGTTGTTGTTATGTTGTTGGTTGTTGTTGAGTCAACTCTGACTCATGGCAGCCCTCTTTGTAAGAGAACAACAGGCCGCCTGGTCCTGCGCCACCTTCGCGCTCACTGGCATGTCTGAGCCCATTGTTGTAGCTGTTGTCTCAGTCCGTCTCATTGAGGCTTTTGCTTGTTTTCTTTGGCCCACATCTTTACCAAACATGATGTCCTTGTCTAGCAATTTGTCTTTCCTGATGACTTGTCCAAAGTAAGTGACTCAAAGTCTTGCCATTCTGGCTTCTAAGGAGCATTCTTTTTGCATTTCTTGTAAGACTAGTTTATTCGTTTTTTGACAGTCCACAATATATTCCTGATATATTCAGTATTATTACAGCCCCATTAATATAAAAGTAGGAGGAGATAGACTTTGTTGCCTTTGGGTCTTTAGGCAGCTAGACAGAAATTAACAGGGTTCAGAGGTTTGTTGTCTTACTTCCCCACACTCACAGGTTCTTCCTCTTCCTCCTTCTCCCCATACTTGTTCCTACCTTGAACTAGGGAGCATTCCTGCAATGTTACAAATCCTGACCCATACACTTATACCTGCCAATTTAATTTTTATGGTTGGAACCCAGGTCTTCACACACACGAAAAAACAAGGTCAATAAAATACAACATTGAATACCTTCCATTCATTGCAGGTGCCATGTAAGGGCTGAAATGAGTTGTTTAATCCTCCAAACACTTTGTGCCCTTGGTAATAGTGTTCCCATTTTTTTGGTTGTGGAGACTGACATAAAGATAAGTTAAATGACTTCCTCTGTTACACATGTGGCATCTGGCTAAGGAAGGATTTGAGCCCAGATGTGATAGGTGTCAGCAAAGTAGGAAATAGCTAATAATTTAAAGACTTAGAATCTTCTGTTAACTCATGCCTTCCTTTACTCTCTTCAATATCCCAACTGATTAAGAGCCCAAGATAGCTCCTAAAAGCTGAGGATGAAAGGTGGAAGCAATGCAGCTAGCTTCAGAGGGCCAGTATCCTGGGGATACAAAAGAGGAAAGGCCCTACTGGAGTACAAAGCAGAGGAAGGTTGGGCAATCTACTTCCTTAGTGATTCCACCTCAAACCCAAGGAGGGGTCGCTATGAGTCAGGCCCAACATGACAGCAGTGAATTTGGTTTTTGGTGGGGTACAAAGGAGCTCCTGGTGGCACAGAGGTTAAGTACTTGATTCCTAACCAAAAGATTGGCAGTTCAAACTCACCAGGTGCTCTGCAGAAGGAAGATGTGGCAGCGTGCTTCCGTAAATATTTACAGCCTTGGAAACTCTATGGCACAGTTTTACTCTGCCCTATAGGGTTGTTATGAGATGGAATTAACTCAATGGCAATAGGTTTGGTTCTGTTCAATGCAGTATATGGCAGCCCCTCATATGTCCCTGTAGCATTGTGCTCCATAGCATTTTCAGTGGCTTATTTTTTGGAAGTAGATCATCAGGCCTTTTTTCTGAAGTACCTCTGGTTAGACTCAAACATCTAGCCTTTTTGTTAGCAGCTAACCATTTTAACTGAATTCCTCAGGAATTGCAAGTACTGTACAAGTTGCCATAGAGTCAATTCCAATGCATAGCAACTGGTAACTGGTAATGGGGTAGATAACGTGCCATACCAAATTCTCAGTGTTGAACTAGACTAAAACTACTGCAAATTATACTTCTAATCTGCTTTCAGTAAAGAGTCATAACTAGAAAATAAGCATGTGGCAGTTCTTCATTTGAGTGTAAATTTAATTCATTTACTTAAATTATAGCGCCTTTTTTTTTTTTTTTTTTTTTTTAGAGCGTAAATTATACTAAGAAGAAGTAATGCCTCTTGCAGAAATGCCCAGGGCTGCCAGAAGCTGAAAGAGTCAAGGAAGGATTTTTCCCTAGAGTGGACAGAGACTGAGAGCGAGCACATAGCTTCACTGATACCCTGAATTTGGACTATCCGACTCTAGAACTGTACAAAAATAAATGTCACTTTTTCAAAGTCAAAAAAATAAAAAAGAAGTAATGCTTCTTGCAGAGAATGTAAAAAGGTGTTAGAAATTTGTGCTTTGGGAGGTGGGAAAATGTTCTTATATTTAAGGATTAATTTTCACTCACAGAGATCTAAAAGGTTCTGATGAGTAAGATAAGTGTCGCGTTTCAGGATTGTTGTATTCTTTTCCCCTCCTGCCAGACTGTCTGAAATGTATCTCAAGTATCATGGTAAAAAGAGAAGTGGTGGGGAGACACAAAAATGTAATAGATATATTTTAGGGATAGAATATGAACTGCTTTTCTAAATGCATATCAGAAAGAGAATTTATTCCAGTTGAGTAGGTTTAATGATATAGTTTTACCATGTTAAATCATAATTGCTCTTTAAAGGAAAACAGAGATGCATGCGTTACCACTGCAGGTATCCCACCCCATCCAAAGAGCATCCTCCCTAGTACTTGTTGATTTTCACCCTTACATCACATCAGAGCCACCTGTAGCCTCCCTTTATGGAAATTTGGGTGGGGAGAGGAGAAGGAAGGTAGGATTGTCTGAGAAATAAGAGCTGTACATCAAGCAGTTGCCATGGCTTTGGCAAAATCATTTTCCTGCTCATTGTTTGCCAGGCCAAAGCTAACAAAAAGATGGCACCTCTGCATATCTGAAACCAAATTATTTTGAAAATTTAAATCATATATCAAGATGATCAGGATACCTGGATCAGTTAGGAACTAAATAATTTGTGATGTTTATCGATTTGAAAATGTAAGTAATTGCTAATGGCTGGTTTTGTAGTTGAGTGATTTCCAACCCCATTTCATTCCCTTCCTTTTACCAAAATAATTGGGGAGGTGGGATGGAAGGAGGAAAGAAAACATGCATTGATGGCATATCTGAATTTAAACAGAATTAGAGTACAAATAATATTTTTGTTTTAGTAGAACCTTATATGCAGAATTAGATGGAGGTATATTCCATCTATGAATTTTTTACTTACACCTGAGAGTATGAACTTCCGTGTTTGTCTTTTTTCATGGCAACACAAAATAATATTGTACTTATTAGCCAACTTAGAAAAAGCATAAATGTAGGTTTGTTGTTTTTTTTTTTAATTGTGATTTGGTTGAAAATGTACAGAGCAAATTCTTTCCATACAGCAGTTCACATACTTTGTCTCATGACATTGATTATAATTTACCCCAGTTCAACAGCTCCCCTCCCACTTCCTCCCAACAGTTACCTCTTCCCTGTGTCCATCCCTCCACGCACTCCTGCCCCCTGAGCTGTCTCCCTGTGTATAAGCAAGCCTTTCTTTCTCCCATGATTGTTCTCTCCACGGAGTGTATCTCCTCAGGTAAGTGTTCAACTCATATGCCTGTCTTTTGTTTGGTTGGAAGCCACAGGTGTGGGTTCAATTCCAGACCTGAAGGGCAGCTAGGGGCCATAGTCTCAGT
>NW_006921736.1:7140246-7233925 GCF_000298275.1 Orycteropus afer afer | reverse complement strand
GTGATGCTGCTCATTGGTCCAGTTGTGAGGATTTCTTTATGTTGAGATGTAATCCATACTGCAGACTGTATTCTTCAACCTTCATCAGTAAATGCCTCAAGTCATCCTCACTTTCAGCAAGCAAAGTTGTATCGTCTGCGTATCTCAGGCTGTTAATGATTCTTCCTCCAATCCTGATGCCACATTTTTCTTCATAAAGTAGGAGGTAGAACAGTTTTTATGTAGTATGTTGTGCCAATTAAGCTTGATGTCCCCTGTGACTGTGGTCCCAAGCCCACTGGTTCAACTACTAGATCCCTCTGGGTAGCTGGCTGTGACCAAGAAGTAACTACAACCTTGTCCCTTGTCAGTGCTACTATACACCTGGGTATTCTTACAGATCATACAAATACACTTATAGGACCATTGTTTGCCAACCCTATACATGGTCTTGGGTACACTCCCTGCTACATAGATATACCTATAGTTTAGCCTGTCTACCCATCTATCCACCCATATACCCATGTTTGAAAAGGCATAAATGTAGTTTTAAAAACATTTTTTGTCATCTCTTAAAAATAAAATACTTGATACATAAAAAGGAATATACTATCCTTCATTGAATCATTTGTAAGACCATTAGTTTATATACAGTAATAAAGTAACAGTGCTGCCAAGCCAACTAACACATAATGCTTTCTAATCACCTCTCCTTTACATGGCATCTCAATTTCATAGATGTTAAAATGAGGGAATGAGAGAAAATAAAATGAGAGAATAAAAGCACTCTTTAGAACCTATCCAATACAGTATGCAACATACTTGTAAGTGCTAAAGCATAGCACAGGTGGCATCCATGATCACCCCGCACCCAATGCAACAGCTGGCCCTTTACATACTCACAACTGCCTCTCCTCCCACAGCCCCGTCCTCAGCTCTGCAGATAGGTAACCCCCTCCTGTGGTTTGGGCTTACCATTGCTTTGCTTTTTAAACACATTTAAACTCTCTTTGTTATTAAACTGTGAAGTCCCCAGGGAAGGGACTCTCTCTCTTCTCTGGACCAGTGTATCTTTAGGGCCTGTGTCCAAAAAATGTTGGATAATTTTTGTTGACTAATTCATGAGCAGATTGTCCAAGGTTTATCCATACTCTGTCTAACCTTCAAGGTCTGGTTCAAACACCTCTAGGAAATCTCTGACTACCTGAACTGGAAATGATCTTGCTTCCTTTTGGACACTCACAACAGTTTACTTTTACGTCTTGCACTCTAAATGTGCTTGTTGGGTGTCATCAAGTCAACTTCAACTCATAGGGACTTCTGGTGTTAGAGTAGAACTGCCCCATGGGCTTTTCTTGGCTGTAATCTTTATGGAAGCAGATCACCAGGTCTTTCTCCTGCAGAGTGACTAGGTGGGTTTGAACTGCCAACCTTTTGGTCAGCTGCCAAGAGCTTAACTGTTGCATCACTAGGGATCCTTCACCTTTCAGTTAGGACTCTTGAACTACATCTTGCTTCCTGCTAGACTGGTAGCAGGAGTCCTGTTCACTGTAATTTGCCAACCTTCCCAAAGACTGGCTTAATAAACAGACGGCAGTAGATTGAATTATAGCTGGCATTTTACATGTATTCTCACTGAATCTGGTTAAATTGAGGTCTCCACTATGAGTTTTCCTATTGAACAGATCAATAAACTGAGGCTTATAATCAAACAGTAAGTCTTATGTTAAATGAAGGAAGATAATGCTACATCTAAATTATTTTGCCTGAGCATACACCAGTTTTTCCCTGGAATTCACGGCCTGATGCTTTGCCTTGGGCATCTTAGTCAAATATTACAGTGTGTGTTTTGGGGGTGGGGTGGACAAGAAGTGAAATAAATGCAAAATTTGCCTAAGAATGAGATTCAGCAACCTTTTTTTTTTTTTTAAATGTTTAAGTGACATCTGTATTTTCTTCCCTATTGTCAATTTTTGTTATGTTTTACTCTCATTAATTGATAAGAAATTTTTGTTTATGAGAAAAATTAGAATTTTTGTGATTATGATATCCATATATTTTCCAAGTTTTTCAGTGATCTTTTAATTTAATTTTACTTACCATATTTCTTTTCAGTTACTGAGTTACTAGTGATTATATTCAGAAATGCACACCCACTTCTAAAATTACAAGAACATTTCCATTTTTTTCTTTTTAAGATATGTTGTAAAAGAAAGGCAGATAAGGCTACCATCTTAAAAGTACTTCCCTTTCTTGGCACAATCATTTTTTTCCTTTGTTTGTTTAACCAACACATTTATTTAGCCCCTGTGGTATACAGGTTCACAACTGGCTATGCAAATGAACAAGATTGGGAGATGTTCCTGATTTCAGGAAACTTATAATCTAATGGACAGAGAAAACTACCCGATAAATAAATCGATATGCATGATATTTTTAGATAGTGGAATTCCTGAGAGGATAGGAAAACAGGTAATAAGGGGGCTGTTAATGGTGGGTCCCTGGTTGATGCAAATGGTTAACATGCTTGGCTGCTAACCCAAATATTAGAGGTTCTAGTCTACCCAGAGTACCTCAGAAGAAAGGCCTGGCAATCTACTTCTGAAAAATCAGCCATTGAAAACCCTGCAGATCACATTTCTACTCTGACACACACATGGGGTTACCATGAATGAAGGTCAACTCAGTGGCAAGTTTTGGTTTTTGTTTTTCTGTTTAATGGTGGACAGGATGTTACCTTCAAGGTGGTAAGATTTCGGCTGCTAGGTTCAGGTGGCTAGTTGTGTTAATAAACCCAAGCTAGGGTTTATGAAGACAGCTAGAGTGGCAGGATCCTAATGGTTGTGAGGGGAAGTGACAAGAGATGAATCCAGTGAGGAAGGTAGGGGTCAGGTCCTGTCAGCCTTTGAAAGCCATGCTTTAGAATTTGGCTTTTATACTAAGTATAATGGAAAGCTTTGGAATGGCATGATACACTGATCCTCGAAGAAGAGATCTCTCTGGCTGCAATGTGGAGTAGAGATTTTCAGGTACAGGAAAGGAAGCAAAGAGAGAGGAAGATCAGAGAAGTGTGAGCAGACCAAGAATTTGGTTAGTAGATCCACGGTTAAAGGAAGACTTCTCCAAGTCGGAGCAAGGGCACGAGCATTGCTGCTGAAATGCCAGGTGGCTCAAGTATCCAGATTAAATGTTAGCTTGAACCTGGAGCAGAGAGGAACTTTGTGTGTGGGGTTGTTCACAAGAAAGCTGGACAGGTGGCAACCTTGCTCACTTGGTGCCAGCAAGTAGAGCAGTGCTCACCAGTGATGGATGGTTCCACATTGTTCTGTGCACAGTGCTTCAGGGACGGGAGGCCGGCCACAGCCCCTGGGGACCACCGGGGAGTCTCTGTGCTTTTCTTGCATGTTGCCATCCCTGTAGCATCCTAGCCAAGGTATTAACTCTGCATTCTAGCCACATTTCCACCTAGAAATTTCACTATTGTTAGTTATGCTCTTGTTCACAGCCCTTGTATTTATATTTTTACAACATTTTAAACTTGAATTGTCTGGATTTCAGTGAAAATGAAACAGAGTAGTTTGTAAAGCATAGCCAAGGTTTCTTCTTAAGAATTGAAACAATGTGACTACATGTAATTTATTACTATAACCCTCCCTTTTTTGAAGGTACTTGGAGTCTTTTTGCTTAATCAGCGCTTTATTTTTTGCTCTTCTTTTTATAAAGGCTTCTTCCCCTTAACTTCCCTATCTTGGTAGACAACAATATTTCCCCTGGAAGTACAGAGGGTGAATCGAGTCCATGAATGTGTTTTCTAAGTGTCGTTTTTCTCAAGACATTCTTATGAAAAGGACTAGTATTACAAGTCATTTTTTAATATAAGGAGGTCCATGTTTGGGCATTGAAATTAATTTCCCTTATCTCGCCATACAAATAGCCACCCCAGCTTATTTGATTTATTACCTAGGATGGTTCAGCGGCACTAAAAACAGAGGACGGGAAGACATCACCTTTACATGGCATCATTAGTCACAGCATTAAAAACATCACTCTGAATGGACCGATGCACGCAGTCCTACTGTGGCATAAGAACTCCCGGTTCCCATCCTGTGTGCTAAGATGCCAGCCCATCCACTGGCTTCCGGGCCACCGTTTTTATTTCCTAGTGGGTTGCCCCCATCCCAAAATACTTTCTGTTTGTCCTCCCGTAACATAGTGTTGAAGGAACTTTCCAACATACAAATATAATGCCAGATTAAAACCCTTCTATCTAAGACAAGCCACAGATTGGGAGAAAAATTTTGAAATCACATATACAACAAAGAACTGGTATACAGAGTATATAAAGCACCCTTAAAGGTCTTCAGTAAGAAAAAATCCAATTAAAAAATGAGCAAAGGACTTTTGAATAGACATTTCACCCACGAGGAAATACAAATGGCCAAAAAGCACATGTGAAGATGCACAGTCTCATTAGACATTAGAGAGATATATATCGAAGCCATAAGGGGATATGACTTTACCTCCACTAAGATGGGTATGATGAAAAAATTGAAAACAACAGATGTTGGCGAAGATGTGGAGAAATTGGTACCCTCATCCATTGCTGGTAGGATTGTAAAATGCTATAGCCACTGTGGAAAACAGATGGGAGGTTCCTTGAGAAGTTAACCATAGAACTCTACCATATGATCCACTTATTCCACCCAAAGAATTGAAAGGAGAAACACAAACAGATACATGTCCACCAATGTTCATTGCATTACTATTCACAATGGCCAAAAGATGGAAACAACCTGAATGTCCATTAACAGATGAATGGATAAACAAAATATGGTGCATACGCATAATGGAATATTACTCAACCATAAAAGAGAAATGAAGTCCAAATACAGTGAAACTGTGAGAGCTGCAATTTGAATTTGACAGGACTGCATTTTTTGCCCTGAGTCTTGTAAGTTTTTCAACTTTTGATCGGGTGCGATTTTCATTTTTCTATCACCAGTTTTAGTACAAAATATTTAATTTTTCCTTCCTTACACAGTTCTTACCATTTACAGATATCACTGTATATGCTACAATATGGATGAACCTTAAAAACACTATGCTAAGTGAAATAAATCAATCACAAAAGGACAAATAGTGTGTGATCCTGCTTAGATGAAATATCTAGAATGTACAGGTATACAGAGACTGAAGTATATTAGTGGTTACCAGAGGTGGGAAGGCAGGGGAGAGGAGGGAGTCAGTGCTTCTGGGACACAGAGCTTCTGGTAAGAGTGATGAAAAAAATTGGTGACAGATAGTGGTGATGGTTTTACAATACGATAAACATAATGTCATTGAATTGTATGTGTAAAAAATGTTGAACTGGCAAATGTTTTGCTATATGTATTCTCACCACAATTTAAAAAAATGGGCAAAAGCCTGGAAAAGATAATTCACCAAAGGAGATAGAGGAAGCCAAATGAGTCTGTGAAAAGTTGCTCAACATTATTAGCATTGTTATTGTTAGGTGCCATGGAGTAGATTCAGACTCATACTGACCCTGTGTACAACGAACCAAACATTGCCTGGTCCTGCACCATCCTCACAATTCTTGCTATGCTTGAGCATTCGTTACAGTCACTGTCAATTCATCTCATTAAGGGTCTTCACCTTTTTCTCTGATTCTCTACTTTACCAAGCATAATATCTTTCTCCAGAGAACGGTACCTTCTGAGAACATGACCAGAGTAGGTGAGGTGAAGTCTGGCCATTCTTGCTTCCAAGGAGCATTCTAGCTGCACTTTTTCCAGAACAGATTTGTTCATTCTTCTGGCAGACCATGGTATTTTCAGTATTCTTCGCCAACACCACCATTCAAAGGTAACATCTCTTCTTGGGGCCTCCTTAGTCATTGTCCAGTTTCCATATGCATATGAGGCAATTGAAAATACCATGACTTTGGTTAGATGCACCCAAAGAGCAAAGTAACATCTTTGCTCTTCAACACTTTAAAGAGGTCTTTTGCAGCCAATTTGACCAGTACAATGTGACATCTGATTTCTTGACTGCTGCTTCCTTGGGTGTTGATTGTGTATCCAAGTAAAATGAAATCTTTGACAACTTCAGTCTTTTCTGAATGTATCATGATGTTACTTATTGGTCCAATTGTGAGGATTTTTGTTTTCATGTTGAGGTGTAATTCATACTGGAGACTATAGTCTTTGATCTTTATCAGTAAGTGCTTCAAGTCCTCTTCACTGTCGACAAGCAAGGTTGTCTCATCTGCATATCACAAGTTGTTAATAAGTCTTCCTCCAGTCTTGATGCCATGTTCTTCTTCACATAGTCCAGCTTCTTGATTATTTGCTCAGCATACATATTGAATAAGTATGGTGAAAGGATACAACTCTGATACATGCCCTTCCTGATTTCAAACCATGCAGTATTCCCTTGTTCTGTTCAAACTACTACCTCTTGGTCTATGTACAGGTCCTCATGAGCACAATTAAGTGCTCTGGAATTCCCATTCTTTGCAATGTTATCCATCATATGTTATGATCCACTGAGCTGAATGACTTTGCATAGTTAATAAAACACAGGTAAACATCTTTTTGGTATTCTTTGCTTTCAGCTAAGATCCATCTAACATTAGCAATGATATTGCTCATTCCCTGTCCTCTTCTGAATCTAGCTTGAATTTCTGGAAGTTCCCTGTCAGTATACCGCTACAACTGTTTTTGAATTATCTTCATTAAAATTTTACTTGCATGTGATATTAATGACATTGTTTGATAATTTCCAGGTTCTGTGGGATAACCTTTCTTTGGAATAGGCACAGATATGCATCTCCTCCAGTTACTTGGCCAGGTAGCTGTCTTCCATAGTTCCTACTATAAATGATTAAGTGCCTTTAGCGCTGCATTGATTTGTTGGAACATCTCAGGGGGTATTCTGTCAGTTCCTGGAGACTTGTTTTTTGCCAATTCCTTCAGTACAGCTTGAACTTCTTCCTTCAGTACCATCGGTTCTTGATCATATGCTACCTCCTGAAGTGGTTGAATATTGATCAATTAGTTCTGAAACAGTGACTTTATATATTCCTTCCATCTTCTTTTCCTTTTTTTTTTTTTATTAGGATTTGGGTGAAGATTTACAGAGTAAATTCACTTTTCATACAGCAGTTCACATATACTTTGTCTCATGTCCCTTCCATCTTCTTTTGATGCTTCCTGCATCATTCAATATTTTACCCATAGAATCCTTTGATACTGCAATTTGAAACCTGAAATTTTTTCTTCAGTTCTTTTTAGCTGGAGAAATGCCAAGTGTGTTCTTCGCTTTTGTTTTTCTAATTCCAGGTCTTTGCACGTTTCATTATAATACTTTACTTTGTCTCCTTAAGTCACCCTTTGAAATCTTCTGTTTACTTCTTTTATTTCAACGTTTCTTTCCTTTGCTTTAGCTATTTTCTGTTCAAGAGCAAGTTTCAGAGTCTCTTCTGATATCCATTTTGGCCTTTTTTTCCTTTCCTGTCTTTTTAATGATTGTTTGCTTTCACCCTCCCACAATTTATCTGGTTTTCAGTCATTGGTGTTCAGTGCATCAAATCTATTCTTTAGATGGTCTCTAAATTTAAGTGGGATATAATCAAGGTCATATTGTGGTTCTCATAGACTTTCTTTAATTTTCTTCAGCTTCAACTTGGACTTGTATGTGAGCAGTTGATGGTCTGTTCCACAGTCAGCTCCTGGCCTTGTTTTTACCGAAGATATTGTGCTTCTCCATCACCTCTTTCCACAGATGTAGTCAGTATGATTCCTGTGTATTCCATCTGGCAATGTCCACGTGTACAGCTGTTATTTATGTTGTTGTCAAAAAGTATCCACAATGAATAAGTCATTGGTCTTGCAAAATTCTATCATGCAACCTCCAGTGTCATTTCCATCACCAATGCCATATTTTCCAACTACCAGTGCTTCCTCTTTGTTTCCAGCTTTCAGATTCCAATCATCATTAATTATCAATTTGAGACTGCAGAAGTTGGTTTAAAAAAAAAACACAAAACAACGTCCGTTTCTTTGTCTTTCACTTTGGTGGTTGGTACATAAATTTGAATAATAGTTGTATTAACTGCTCTTCCTTATAGGGGTATTACCCTATCTATTGACAGCATTGGACTTTAGGATAGATATTGAAATGTTCATGGTGATGAAGAATGTAACACCATTCCTCCTCAACTTGTCATTTCTGGCATAGTTGACTATAGAGGATTGTCTGAATCACAATGGCCAATACTAGTCCATTTCAGTTCACTAACCCCTAGGATTTTGATGTTTATGTGTTCCATTTCATTTTTGACAACTTACAATTTTCCTAGTTTCACACTTTGTACATTCCACATTCCAGTTATTAATGAATGTTTGCAGCTGTTTCTTGCCATTTTGAGTCATACCTCATCAGTAAATGCAGGTCCCAAAAGCTTTACTGCATCCACATCATAAAAGTCGACTCTACTTTGAGGAGTTAGCTGTTTGTTTTCCAGTCATATTTGAGTGGTTTCCAACCTGAGGGGCTTATCATCCAGCACTTTATCAGACAGTGTTTCACTGCTGTTCATAAGGTTTTCAGAAGCCACATTTTCAGAAGTGAATGGCCCTATCCTTCTTCTCTGTCTTAGTCTGGCAACTCCACTGAAACCTGTCAACCAGGGGTGACCCGGCTGGTTTGTACCAGTGACATGACCTCCAGATTCACAGAATATGCAAGCCGCCACAGTGCAACGAACGGATGGATGTGTGGTGGTCATTAGCTTTAGGGTAATGCACGTTAAAACCATAATGAGGCAGCAAAAAAAAAGAAAGAAAGAAAAACAAAGCACAGTGATACCAGTGCATGCCAAGGAAAATGGCTAAAATTAAAAATACTAATGATATGAAATGCTTGGTGAGAATATGAAGCAACTGAATTCTCATGCATTGCTGGTAGGAATACAGAATGGTACAGCCCCACTGAAAAAACAGCTGGGCGGTTTCTTAAAATTAAAGATACACTTACTGTGTGACCCAGCAGTCACCCTCCTTGGTATGTATCCTAAAGAAATGAAGGCGTGTTCATACAAAAACCTATACATGAATATTTATAGAAGCTTTATTTATAGTGGCCCCAAATTGGAAACAAGCCAGATGTCCATCAGTGGCTAAACAAGTGAAGTATAATTTATCTTTGCAGTGAAATACTACCAAACCAACCAATAATAATAAGGATAAACTATTAATATACCCAGTGACAGAACAATCTCAGAGATAGTGTGTTGAGTAGAAGAAGCCAATCTCAGAAGGTTAAATATTCTATGATTTTGTATGTGTGATATTCTTTAAAAGGTAAAACTACAATAATGGGGAATAGATCATTGGTTGCCAGGGGTTAAAGGTGGAGGGAGGTATGGTGGTACAGGTCCATATTTTGGCTGATGGAACTGTTCTGTAGAATGTGTTGGTGGTTATATGAATGTATAGATGTGTTAATATTCATAGAACTGTATACCTTCCTCTCTGGAAAATAAGTTTTACTGTATAGTAAATTACTAAAAAAGAAAAAAACTAAGGCAGATATCTATGTATGGACTGAAAGGCCCAGTCTATCTCTTGTAATTCTACCAGCTACTTCTCTGCATTCTGACACGTCAGGTCCCAAACCCTCCATGTTCACTTCTGTATTTCTACCTGTGGGCCCACTCATCTTTCTGTCCAGAACCTTCCCATCAACTTTTGTACACTTCACCTGGCTAACTGATCTGTGTCCTTCACAGGGCAGATGTGGAGACACTATCATTCACTCTAGGAAGGCTGCTTGTGAGCACACACCCTCTCACCTTTTCCTGTCTCTCTCTCTCTCTCTCTCTCTCTCTCTCAGTGTTGGGCAGTTCTGCTGTGTCCTGTATGGTCACTGTGAGTTGTAATTGACTCCATGGCACACAACAACAACATCATGGTGCTTAAGGAGCCCTGTTGCTAACCAAAAGGTTGGCAGTTTGAAGTCACCCAGCAGCCTCGTGTGTGAAAGCCCTGATGATCTGCTGCCCTACAGATTTCAGCCTGGGAAGCTCTATGAGGCAGTTGTACTTAGTCACAGGAGACACAGTGAATCAATGTCAACTCAGTGCACTTAACAGCAACATCGTGGTACTTAGTACCCTCTCTCATTGGCTGGTTACTTATCTGCCTTACGGCACTCAGTTGTTACTTCAGGGAAAGCTGGTTTTCCTGCTCATTCTCCAGTCCTGAAAGAAAGGCCACAGATAACTCATTAAATAAATGAGTGCGGAAAAGGAGTCTTTGCTCTGGAAGTGGATTCCATTGCACCTTTATTTTACAGTTTTCCTCTTTGCCTTCTTTTTCTGGCTGCTCCTGTCTCCTCATCTTCTTGCTGAAATTTCCTTCCTTTCCTTTGCTTTTTCAGCAGGAGAGTCCTCCTTTTTTGGTTTTGCGCATACTATTTGTTCAAAAGCAACAAATCAAAGCTTTAAGACCTTTATATGTCCCTCCCCCCTTGGAGTAAAATTATTTTACAGAATCATGAATGTGGAGGAGTTTTCTTTCTTTTTTTCCATCAGAGATTAGATGATTGTATAGTGTTTTATAAAAAGACATTAGTGGTAATACCCTTCTTAGAAACATATTTTTACATGTTTAGTGAGCTACTTCTTCTAAATTCTTTTGAGTAAAGAGTAGATTAATTCCTGGGGGGGGGGGGGAGAACATACTTCAGATCCTATTTTGGAGTCCTTAAAACCAAAACCAAACCTGCTGCCATCCAGTCAGTTCCAACTCGTAGTGACTCCCATGGGATTTCCAAGGCAGTAAATCTTTACAGAAGTAAATTGCCTCATTTTCCTTCCATGGAGCAGCCAATGGATTTGAACCACCAGCCTTCTGGTTAGCAGTCAAATGCCTTAGGCACTGCACCACCTGAGATCCTTATTTTAGAGTCCTTGGGAGCTCTGGTGGTGTAGGCCTAAGGCATTTGACTGCTAGCCAGAGGCTAACCACTCCTCAGAAGGGAGACCGGACACTCAAACCTACTAGCCACTCCTCAGAAGGGAGACTTGACAATCTATTTTCGTAGAGATACCGCCTTAGAAACCCAAGGAAGGGATGCTATGAGTCGGAACTGACTGGACAGCAGTGAGTTTGGTGGGTGTTTTGTTTTGGGGGGGGGCAATAGCAAAAAAAAAAAGAAGAAGAAGAAGAACAAATAATAACGCTAGCGACTAGCACTTTTATGGCATTTTCTAGACATTGTCTCCTTAGGAGCTCTGGTGGTGCAGTGCCTAAGGCATTTGACTGCTAAGCAGAAAATTGGTAGTTCAAACCCACCAGCTACTCCACGGAATGATGACTGGGTAATCTACTTCCCTAAAGATTTACAGCCTCAGAAATCCAAAGTGGCGGAGGGGGGTCCCTATGAGTTGCAATCGACTTGATGGCTGATGGCCATGAGTTTGGTGGGTTTTGTTTTTTGAGACATTGTCTTAAGAAGTACTTTTTGTATTTGTTACTTCACAACAACTTTCAGAGGCAGTATTATCATTTCCATTTTACACGTGAAAAGACTGCAGCATAACGTGATTCAATAACTTGCCAGAGTAGCATAACTAGTTAGCAGTGTGGTTGGGATTTGAACCTAAGCTGTTTTTTTCAAAGGACTGTGAAACGTAGGATGGAAAGAAGTTAAGAGACATAGTTTTCCTCACCAAGCATAGACATCTAGACCTGTTTTAACTCCTCCTCAGCATTTTATCTGCACATCCTTTGTGTGGACTATCAAGAGGTTCCAGAAGGGGTTTCAATGTCCCTTTCTCCACTGTTGCTGAGGACAATTCTATATTTGTGTCTTGATCTTCATTAGAGCAGATAATTGGAAAAATAAGCTAAAAATCAAAATGAATAATGAAAGAAGCAGTTCTCATGAATGTACGAACAGTAGAACATAATTTGGACTATGCTTCACAAATTTCAAAGTGTTTTCATCTGTATGTTTTCCTAAGATGCCTCTCACGGCTGCCCGTTGTTTATTTCCTCATTTTTACAGTTGTGGAAAGTGAGGCTCATAGAGAAGTGAGTGGGCTACTCTATTTCAACACATTGGTCTGTGTGACGCTGAGATGCAAGCTCAGTTCTTGCCTCTCCTCTTTTCTCCTCTGCCTGCCTCTCTCCTTTTTTTCCTCCTTTCCTCTTCTCTTTCCTCTGTTTCTTCTTTTCTTTTCCTTCTCTTCCTCTTTCTTTCCTTTCCTCCCTTCTTCCTTTAACGTTCTAGTAAACTGAGTAAGAGAATCTCTTCCATAAACTTTTTAGACATAGGCAATGTGATTTCACTTCTTTTTCTACTTGTATTAGCTTTCTGCTGTTTTGTAACAATCACAAATGTAGCAATTTTGAAACATCACCCATTTATTAGCTCATAGTTCTGTAGGCCAGAGGTCCAGTCACAGCATGGTTGGGTTCTATGTTTAGGGTATCACAAGGCTGAAATCAAAGTGTTAGTGGACTGAGTTCTTATCTGGAAGCTCTGGGGAAGAGTCTTCTTCCCCAGGTTGTCAGCAGACTTCAGTTCCTTGGGTGTGTAGTCCTGAGATCCTTATCATCTTGCTAACTCTCAGCTGGGTACGGCCCTCAGCTTCTAGAAGCCACCTTCCTTCCCTACTATGTGGCCTCCTTCATCTCAAAGCCAGCAATGGCACATCAAATGACAAAACGTCCTTCAAATATCTGACTTTCATTGTCTCTGGTTTCTAAACCTCAATTTAGAGGGCTCATGTGACAAGATAATTTCCCTATCCTAAGATCAGATGAGGAGCTCTGGTAGCATAGTGTCTAAGGCACTTAACTGCTAACCAGAAGGCTGGTGGTTCAAACCCACCAGCCACTTCTTGGAAGGAAGGTGGGGCAACTAGTGATACCCCTGGGAGCAAACCCAAGGAAAGGTTGCGACCAGGAGTCCGACCCCACCCCACATAACAACAACAACAACAAGATCAGATGATATGAGACCTTAAATGTATCTGCAAAATCCCTTCACATCAACATCAACATTGAAAACCAAACCCACTGCCAATGAATCAAATCCAACTCATAGCAACCCTCCTTGAGTTTCTAAGGTGGTAAATTTCTATGGAAGTAGATTGCCCCATCTTCCTTCTGTGGGGTGGCGGGTGGGTTTGAACCACTAATCTGGTTAGCAGTCAAATAAATGCCTTAGGTGCTGTGCCAGCAGAGCTCCTTACCATCAACATTAGTATTTAATTAACTATCTGGGAGGTGTGCACAAACCAAGGACCAGGGATTGATGCTCCATCTTAGACTTCTGCCTAGCACATTACGTTACAACATTAAAAAAGGTAAAGACAAAGAGAAGCAAAAGGCCAATCTAAGGTGTTTATTTTTCAATGGTAATTATATAAATTCTTGTACATTTTTTTAAACTTTTTATTGTAATTTGAGTAAAGGTTTACAAAGCAGATTCGTTTTTCATTTAACAATTCATATTCATTTTGTTTTATGTCATTGGTTGCAGTCCCCAAAATGTAACATCACTCATCCCACTTCCTTCCTGTGTTTCCCATTTCCTTTCGTCGTTCTTTCCTAACCCTTCCTGCCTTTTGAATTTTGTCCTTGGGGAGATGCTATCCTTTTGATCTCAAATGGTTCATTTTTCGAAGTAATGCTTATCTCCCTCGTGTTATTGTTAACCTTATAGACCCGTATTGTTGGGCTGAAAATTGAGCCACAGGGGTGAGTGCAGTTCCAGGCCTAAAGGGTTACTAAGGGCCGTAGTCTAGGGGGTTCTACCGATCTCTGACTAGTAACCTGGCCTTTTATGATTTTGAATTTTGTTCCACATTTTTCTCCCACTCTATCCAGGACCTTTTAATGTGATCCCTTTCAGAATAGTCAGTAGTGGTAGCCTGGCACCATCTAGTTCTTCTGGTCTCAGTGTTGGGAAGGCTGAAGCTCGTGTGGTCTGTTGGTCCTCTGTACTACTTGCTTCCATGCATCTTGATTTTCTTTACTTTTCCTTGCTTGGGATGGGGAGAGACCAATAGTTGCACTTTTGATGGCTCCTCTCAAGCTTTTAAGATCCCAGTTTGCTCCTCACCAAAGTAGGATGTGGATGATTTTCTTTGTGGGACTGTGTTGTACCAGTTCATGTCCTCTGAGAAATTCTTCTAGTTTGGATTTTTGTTTTGGTGGTGGTGGTGGATTTGTTTCAGTTTTTGTTTTATTGCTCCATGCAATGCATTTCATCTCGTTTGATTGAAAGCATATTTGTAATCTGTGCATTTTCATTTGCCTTGAGAGGTTTGCAAAAGAAATACACATCATCTTAGATGAACTACATAGTTATATATAGCTGAGTATTCCATATTTTATAATTTCTTCAGCATTGTTTCTTCCTATTTCGTTCCAGGCTCCATGCTCCATCTCCTTGTAGATTCTCTCCTTATCCTTTGGCTATTTGATTCCTTCTCCACATTCGTTTTTCAGGCTAGATATCATCATCTTCTTTGGATAGATTTCTCGATGGCTTTCTCTAGAGTAGATTAAAAACTAAAAGTTTATGAAATCACTCTTTTTAAGGCTCTCTGATGCATTCTTAGTATGGGACTCCCTAACTGTTTCTTTGTCTTATCTATATCTCCCACTAGAGTGTATTAGGAAAAGAGGAAGCAGATCTGTCTTGTTCTCCATCCCAGGCCCGGTGCCTAGAGCATGCTTGGTACAGAGTCAAAACCACAGTTCCTGTTGAGTCGATTTTGACTCATGGCAACTCATTCTGTGTCAGAGTAGAGCTGTGTTCCACAGAGTTTTCAGTGATGAGTTTTCAGAAGTAGATGACCAGGCCTTTCTTCTGAAATACCTCTGGGTCCAGCCTTTAGGTTAGCAGCCGGAGCATAAACAGTTTGCACCACCCAGGTATTCCCTGGTGCAGAGTACACATCCAAAAATGGGTGTTTAATTCGTGAGCAGATAGAAGGTGCATTTCATGTGCCTACTGGAAGGTTAACTTTAACATTTGATTGGAAAAGTTGCTATAGTAGTGGAACTAAGTAAATTCTTAGGTCACTACTAAAGCATTTATTTTTTCAAAAAGCACCTGATTGGTAGTCATAATGCTCTTAAAAGAGTGAAGAGGCTGTGCATATGTAGAGCCAAGGAGGAACAACTCCCATATTGTTATGTAAAACGTGCAGTGCCACTGGGTAGGAGGGTGGGTAAGGAGTCTCCAAGTCATGAGCCATGTGATGTCTGGATTATGGTTTCCTGGCAAATTATTCATTTCCCAAGACAACATTCCCTATCCTCCCAATCCTCCTTCGAGTGACTCTTTCCTCTGATTTTCTCTTAAGCAACTGAAGACCCTCTTCCAAGCTTTTTGACCTTGGGCAAGTTAATCAATTTCTTTAAGCCTCTCTTTCCACCTCTAAAATGGCTATAATAATTCCCATCATGAAAAGTCACTGGAATGATGGAAAGACAATGAATGTGAAAGACTGATGCACACTAAGAGTGATCAAAGCTATTTTCACTATTATTTGTTGTTATTATGTGCCATTGAGTCAGACCCGAATCATAGCGACCCCTCCGTGGGTTTCCGAGGCGGTATCACTACAGAAGTAGATTGCCCAACCTTCCTTCACTATTATTAGGTTACACCATTTTAGCCTTGACTACAAATCTAGTGTGGATTGAAACATTCATCTAAACAACAAGTGGTTTTTGGATATTACTTTAAAAATTCCAGTATATTACAGAATCACTGGGGATAGTATTCGGCATAATTGATTTTTGTCTTTATATATGAAACGAGGACTACTGATTTTCAAATATTTAGATTGACATAAATACATTTTTGTATTTATACAAAATACATAGTAAATACCTATTACTGAGCATGGGAGCTCTGGTGGCATCGTCCCTAAGGCGTTTGACTACTGACCAAAAGGCTGGTGGTTCATACCCACTAGCCACTCCTTGGAAGGAAGAATGGGCAACCTACTTCCATAGAGATACCACCTCGGAAACGCAAGGAGGGGTCGCTGTGAGTTGGATTCAACTCGATGGCAGGGAGTTTGGTTTAGTTCATACTGAGCACAATTTTTTTTTTTTTTTGGATGATTCAGAAGGTGCTTTAGAGCTTGATAGTGTTTCTGGTTACATGATGAACTCCAGTTAATGTTTTATGTTTAAAACTATTGATTAATATCAGGTTCTGGAAAGCACCTCCACCTATTCGTTTTTTCCTTAATGAATGATGTAAAAAGCAGCTGCGTTTTGCAGATTGGCTCTGTCTGCCCACCCCTCCTCCTTGTACCAGTTGTTTGTCTTTACCATGGTGAAGCCTCTGCTGCTCTGACCTGTGCTGGGGAGCAGTAGAACCAAAGCATTAACACCCAAAGAGCACAGCAGCAGTACTGGTGGAGCTTCAAACCAAGAATCAGAAGTTGTTCAAAATGGGCCAAGCTGTTAGCACCTTTCGGACAGAGTAGGTCAGTTTACAGTTCTTTAAAAAAAAAAAAAAATCACTCTAAAACTACATATTTGATGAGTTCTCAAGGCAGATTAAATGGTAAATGTGATGATGGAAGAACTGAGCCAGTTTCTGTGATATTTATTATGGCTATCGTTTCTACTTAGGGCTGCATTCCTATCTTCATTTGTTTTGCCTGTCTTCATTTACTTCTCATTGTAGTGCGGTGGGATTATGAGTCTGTGTTCCTGATTTAATTTCAGCAGACTGAGCCCTGAACGCTCAGCCAGGAGACTCTGCTTTGCCCTAATTGGCAGGGAGAGCTTGGACAATCTGCTCAATTTCTCTATATATGCCCCAGTTTCATCTCCTGTAAAATGAGGCTATTCATGACTTACCTAGTGGTTGTCATAATAAAAGGAAATTTCCTGTAGATGTGAAAAAAATTTTAAGCATGATGCAAATGCTTTCTTTAAACCCAAATTAATATGCAAAAGTGAGATGCCATCTTCAAAGTTGTTGGCATCAGTTCATCATATTTCTAGGTGAAGTATGTGAAAGTGATTATAGGTAATAAATATCTTTTTTTTTTTTAAACTTATTGCAGAGGCAGTTTTTCCACTGTTAATGAGGGTAATTTGACTTGGTTGAAGGATTGCAGTTCTTAAGAATTAATGCAGTAATCCAATTCAAAGATTTAAAGAGATCTAAGATTTTTCACAGGTCGCGTGCTAGTGAATGTGCTCCTATCACATAGCAGCTAATGGACTTGAACGCCAGTCTGTCATTTACTGTTCCCTCACTGCATAGCAGCTTTGCCCTTGGTACTGAGTATACTTTCCAAGCATTGCAGGTTATTTAGAAATGTGGTATATTTGTAACACTTCTGAGGGATAGGATCCTATTTCCCACAGCCTCTAATTACTATAAAAATGGGGGATATCTTTTTTAATTACATGTTTTAATCCTAATTTGCTAGGGTCTGAGGAATATCAAGCTAAGATGAGCTGCCTTCTTGCTTTTCTTATTCAGAGGAGGGCCTTTTATTATTTTTAATGTTTTAAAAACTAATTCATGTGTCATTGTGTTCGTACCTATAGGTTAATTCACATGAATACAAAGGTTACATGCATTGCATTCATAACTTTCCATTTTGGATAATGATGTATTATTAACAGCTAACAATATTTTGTAAAGGCTTATTTGTAAAGGATGTTGAAAATGCTCTTATTTCCCAATCCCATTATGTTCCTCAATATTAAAAATCCCATTTTGAGGCAATTAGAAGCATTCACTTCTCTTTCAACGTGTGTTCTCCACACAGCGTCACCATTCTTTGCACACAAGAACCTTTGTTCCTTAATTAGAAAAAGGACTAGAGCTCATTAATTGTGGTTCCAAGTGGTGTCTGCTTGAATGTTGAGGCAATAATACACTGCAAGGAAAGACCAGGCCTAAGTGTGGGAGCCTCTCTGCTGTTTCGAGAACAGTTAAAAAGATAAATAAACAGCTGAGGGTCCTCGTAGGCTAGTCCTCATCTTCCTGAACTATCCTTGAGGGTTTGGCTGGCTGCTCCTCAGTTTTAAAGCCAGGGGAGAGGTCTATGCTGCCAGGAGGGGGGCAGGGGAGAAAGCACATGCTGTGTGGAAACCTAGAACTTGACCTTTGTTGAGAGCCCATGAGCTTCAGAGAAATAGGCTACAGAGCTCTTTTTGGATTTTCTGGTTAGTGGACACCACCTTAGTGCGTTACATGTTTAGGAAGTTGGGTGAATTGTTGGAAAACACCAACAGTAGACAGACATCTTAATGTTTGATAGGCTGCTTTTCACTTTCGAAGGCACTGGGAGGAGCAGTGGGTTCCCTCTGCTGGTACTGGGCATTGGATGAATTGCAAGTATCTTGAAAGCTAAAACTCCCAAATGGAATTGGCAAAGCCTGAGGGCCCACATCCGTTATCAGCAAAGAGCCCTAATTTCCACACGAAGAACGGGCATTTCTCCAGCCTCCAGGAAATGCCACATGTCTAATGTTCCCGGAAATATTAGCAGTGCAAATGATGGCCCCCTCTCACTGGTCAAGAAAGAGATTCCAGAAGCAGAGGAGTAAGTGAGCAGCTTGAGTGAAAGATCTCAGACTGCATGAATGATGCTTCCCTGTGGATTCACTGGACTGGTGAGAGAGGGATGAAAGAAAAGGACATGAAGAGTAGAGCAGGGTCAATTTGCGATCCGGAGACGTGAGAGTCAAGCAGTGAACTCGAGGGTCAATTCATTTCTCTTTGACTCTTTGGGAAGGTTCTGTCCAGACAGGTAGCTAGCCTTTATGAAAGGGAAATGAGTCTGAGGCCACTGGGCAAGTCTGAGATCTTTTCCCACCACCTCACTCATGACCTGCTTCATTGTTTTTTGCCTTCTTTTTCCATCCCCGCCAAAGGATAAATTGCTGTCACCCTGCTAATGCTCACGCAAGACATTATTAACAAAAGGGAGTGCTTCATAAAGGAAAAAGAGGTGATTTGCCAAGGGGAGGCATGCCACCATTTTCCCCTACTCTTTTGACAGTGGTATTGGTCAGAAATGAAGAAGATGGAAACAAATATGATTTCCGTAAAGTGCACTACCATTTAAAGAGACATGTCTAGCTAGCTATGTATATGTATATTTTTCCCCCACCAGTAATCTTTTTTTTTTATGTTGTATTTCTTAGAGAAAGAAAAATAGATTTTAAGATGTAAAAACCTTTCTTCGATTGAGTATGCAAAAATCTCATTGCAGTATTTATTCCAAACCTGCTCTCATAATGTTCAGTCAAGGAGAAAACAGCAAAAAACAGTTGTTGATGGACTTAGCACAGAACCGGATTAAATAAGCATTAGTCTACTGAAGCTGATTACAGGAATATGAAAATGCAGTATCTTAATGGTACATATTTTTATGTGGCAGCTCAGTTGCCTTTCATTTTGCAGCTAATATGTCTATTCTTATGAGTCATTTACTTCTTTAATTACCTTTTGCAGGCAAGGCACCATGGTATATTAATGTGAATGATTTTTACTGCCAGTTTATCATACAATGCCCCAGAAGTTGAAAGGCGTAATTGACTTGGAAGAACAGCTCATGAAGGAAACAATATTTAGTTGACAGTTTTCCTTGTACTCTCTGTTGACGTTTATGAGTTTACACTATGCTAAAGGAGTAATAAACACAATTTTCTTTCAATAACAGGAAAGGATAGCTTCTAAAATACATTTGTGGAAAACACATTTGTTCATTTCTTGAATAATATGAAAATAACACATTTCCAGTGGTAAGACCTCTCAGATTGCCAATTGAATTAAACCTTTGAAGGTGCATTTATAACCTGTCTCAGAGCATTAGGAGATATTAGGGTTCGTTCATGTGATTGAGTTGATTTGATGAATATTTAAATTAGATACAGATTTGGATGAATCATATTTAAATCTAGTTGTTAGGAGAGACTATTCAGTCATGCCCTCCAAACTTCCCGAGGGAGGGAAGAGAGCTTGGGAATTGTCTGCAGGAAGATTTTCTTTCTCCAGAGGAGGGAAAGTCTGACAGTACATGTTGGGAAAATAAAATAAGAAGGCACAGTTGATACAACTCCTTAAAAGGCCTGGGCTTTGAACAGTTAAAATAAAGACAGGCTAGTCAGTGCTGTTTTGTTTTCTGGGGTGGTGCATTTACTTCATTGGGCAGTTAGCAGGTGCTCTTTGGCTTTATCCTTTATGCCCACAGTCCACTAGGCCCAGGACCGTTCACCATCTCTGGACAGCCCAGGGGTTTCTAAGGCTGTAACCTTTATGACCATAGACTGCCACATCTTTCTTCCGCCAAGCGGCTGGTGAGTTCGAACTGCCAGCCTTTTCGTTAGCAGCTGGATGCTTTAACCACTATGCCACCAGAGCTCCTTGCACATTGGTTTAGAGGGAGTTAAACTTTTCACAGTTTTCTGTATTGTTTGCAGTTCAGTCCTGTGCAACATAATGAAAGTTTTCTAACCATCTGTTGTTAAGCTGGCGGTGAGCAAGGCCAGTATATCCAAACAAAGTTCTGGCCTGCTGTAAACTGAACCTGTCAGTTTAGCATAGCTTTCCTGACCCCTTCAACGAACAGGGCAGCCCTTGGTACCAGGCACTCACTGTCTAGAGCTTTCAAAGGGGAACTATTTGGGGGCAGGGGTGGGGCCCTGTTTACTTTTTCCTCTCAGTGTTCCTTTCCCTGGCTTGAACTGGTTTATCTTAATCTTTAAATGGATAAATGGATACTTGTCCCCCTTTCCTTTCTTGGGGTAGGCAGATTGATTCTTAATAGGGGATTATAACTTTTATAACAAGGTGAGTGTGTGTCTATAAATGTGTGTGAGGTGGCCTGTGATGAGAAAGGACATTCATTCTGTGCAGTTATTTTTGTTTCATTATTCTGTCTTTCAGTGTTTGGGAACAAACAGTCTAGGCAGTGGGAGCGCCTGTACTTATTGCTTAGGTTATATAACAAAACAATTTTTCACAGCTTTAAAGGCACTTGTTTTTCTTTTGTGTTCTGCATTCTGTATTTCATTGTCAGAAGTTAGCATACAGCATAATACAGCAACAGTTTGATAATGCTCCCTGCTGTCTGGGGCATTACCTGCTTCTCTGTTCCAGTTGACAAAATATTATCTAGTGCTTTCAACTGCCCAACTATCTTCAAAATAATTTCATTGTTTTGGGGTAATTTTTTCTTTTGTAGGAAATGTTTAATTCCTGTTTCCTGTTGTGCAGTGTTTCCTTGGCTATATATGAAATATTCCTATACTTTTAGATCTTTAGGTATATGTGTGTGTGTGTGTGTGTGTATGTATAAGTAGATACATGTGTGTGTATGTTGGATGTATACCTGTGTGTGTATATGTAGGCATGTGTGTGTATACTTACTTATACATATACAGCCTTCTTGGTACACTGGTTAAGCGCTTGATTGCTAACTGAGAGAGTGGTGGTTCAAACCCACCAGCCACTCTGCAAGAAAGATGTGTGGCAGTCAGCTTCTATAAAGATTACAGCCTTGGAAACTCTGTAGGGCAGTTCTACTCTGTTCTGTAGGGTTGTTTTGAGTCAGACTGGACAGCAATGGTTTTATATACATACTCACATGCGTATTAACGTACGTGAATTGCTAGAAAGATGAACGTTAGTCTAAAGCACCAACCTGAGAGATATTTGGCTCAAGTTTACAGCAATCAAGGAATGTACAAGGGTCAGGAATTCCATAAATGGGGATGGGGGAGGTAGGAGAAGCAAAGGATAAATGAAGAGATGCAAGGCTTCCTCTATGAGGGACAAGGAGTATTATTATTATTACTAGTGAAAAAAGACTCCATTTCAAATTTAAATAAGTACCCTTACTTGGAAATACCATACAGTCGTAATATGTTTGTAAGGTGACTGACATACAAAGTACTGCTTTTGTTTTAAGATTAAAAAAAAAATGTATTCAGGGTAGAATTTCGGTGTAAATGTCAGGTGCACCTTAATGTGTACTCACTCCAACAATCAAATAAATAACCTTGGCATTTAGGACACTGCATTTTAGAACAATAAATTGTATTTTGTTGTCTTTTTTTTTTTTTTTTCTTTTTCTTTAAAGGAGGACTACATTAAGAGGTCACCTCTTAGCTGTGTTTTTGCTGTCTTAAACTCAGCCCTTCTGTCTATTAAAATCAAACCACTGTGTAAACATTCCAGTGTTGTTCTTGGTCTCTACAGTGGCCATAGGGATCAGGTTTCACCTGCCTGCACATCTTCAAGCAATTAGAGCAATTAGTGTGAAGCCATTTCACATTCAAGGATTCAAGGTCTAAGGTGACATTCAAGTCTAGGAGAAGTCTGAAAGGGAGAGAGGAAGAGGCCTGGAGCATGGCAACTGTTCCATGGCCATGAGCAGACAGTCTCTCTTTTAAAAATGGTAACTCTTTAATGATGTTATTATGAGGTTCTTAAATGACATATCAAAAGTTGTTTATATCAAAAAAACCCAACAGTCGTTTAATTATACTAATGAAGGTCTTTATACATGGTAGATTTAAAAACAGAAAAAAAGACTTTTAATGGCCATGAGAGATGTGGTGTTGCCACTCCTTAGATCACAGTGGTGGTGACAGCCTTCTTTGTGGAGGAAGAGTATATTTTATAAGGTGTAAGGGAATTTGCATTTTGCTTTTCTATGGTAAACCTCCCTTGTGGGGGTCAATGTAACAATTACCCCAACATAGAATATTTATTTGGGAGATTTTTGGAGTGAGTCTTAAAAGAAACAAAGTTGTTTTGTTTTAAGGCTGGAGAAGAATAGTGGTGACTTTCACAGTTAGGTAATCAACTTTAGCACATCAGATAGTTGCACAGCTGTGACAGAAGGTGGCTTTAAAAAAACAGCCTTAGAATCCAATAGGATTTTGTTTTGTATTGTTTGTTTGTTTGTTTTGTTTGCTTTTGACATTTGTAACTCAGCTACCCAGGAATCATGTTTGCTCAAGGCAAACCCTAAACTGATTAGAGCTTTTTCAATGGGTTAGTACATTTAAAAATCCATATTTTATTGTTGGCTTATTATACAAAAGGGGGTGGTGGTGCTAGTTTTAAAAATCCCTACATGCTGCAAAAAGATCTTGCTCTGCTGTCCCAGAGGGTGTTTGCAATCAGGAATAACTGCAGGCTAAATTATAATGTGGAATTCTGTTGCCTTTTAACCCGATGCTGCCTGTTCGCATCCAGTGTTTGTTAACAAACAACTCTAAGTACAAAATTGTTGTGAGAATTACTATTTCATTATATGTGCTGACTTTAATTAAAGTAAGAGGCTTATATGTATTCTTTTTAAGTAATTGTAGCTTTAAGGAAAGTTTTTGTAATAATTCCTTTGCAGAATTGCCCCATTTGGCTTAAAAGTGCCTGGAGGTTGAACGGTTCTATCTGTGGAACTGAAACCATCTCTGTGTGTGTGACTTAAGCAGGAGTGCTTGTGTTCATTCAATAACTAGCCCGTTTAGAGAACTGCTTAGAGCTCTCTAGCCCCATCTTGGACTACTTAAAGCTCTTGTGTTGAAAGATGGTTTTCCTGATGGCCCACTTGCATGGTTTCCAGCTCTGTGCTCTTTGATACTGTATCCCAGGCAAATGCAGGGGATGCTAACCAAGGGTAGCATGTTAGACACTGAGCAAGGTAAGGGCCTACCTTTTTCCCTTGCCCTTGGAATTGGATTGCTAAGAAATTACTGGCAGCGTTTCTAACTGGACTGGCTAAGTGAGAGAGGAACATTTGACTTGGAGCCTGCACTCTTCCTAAAAGTGGAGAGGCAGGCATGGATGCACCACAGGGCTCAGAAGGGAGGTGAGACAGTAAACTAGATCATTCCCTTTTTTTTTCTCCCCTAGCCTAGCCCTCTGTTTCTATGATCTGCCTTTTGAACTGTTTTTGTGGCTGATCAGTTCCACCTAATATGTCTCTTGATTTCTGCTATTGTAATACTCAGGCGACATGCTGTTCTCTTCATTTTTATAAGCTTTAGATGCTTCTGCCTGTCATATTCTGGCGGTTTATCTTCAGCGTCTGGATTTGCTTTCAGACTTGAATGTCTATCAAGCTGCCGTTGCTTTGAATGTGAGATCAAAAGAAGATGAATTCCAGAAAAAAAATTTCCTTCTATGAAGAAAAGATTGGGGCCTATGTAAACATCCCACTGACAGCTCCCAATGAGTTATTTTAGCCAAGTATTAGCACCTGGATGACAGACAGTCCAGCATTCCATGCTAAATAACAAATCAGTTGCTTCAGTGGCAAAAGAACATCGCCACAACAGCAGTATGTTTTCAGGAGGAATCCTTGTCTTCCTCCTTCATTTATTTATTTATTATTGAATATGGCTGTTTGGCTGTTCATCCTATTTTTTCAGCTGACTCGCTCTGCCTTGAGCAGCGTACTTTTCTTTGCAGTGTCTGTTGGGTTACTCTGGTGACAGAGGAGAGGACTTTGATAATTAGTTTGGGCCAGGTTAAGGAGTGCTCAAATAGGCAAGCCAGGATTCTGGAAATAAACAGGTAGTTTGATTGATTGCAGAGAAGGAAAATGTAAAGGAAAAGCGGCAGAAGGAAGATCAAGGGCATATTCCTGGAACAATGGACAGTGTGCTCTTTAAAAGCATATGTGACAAAATGCTCTAAAGTCTGCAAAATATTAATTTTCTCCAAAAAAAGAAGCATCCTGCCTATGTAAATGTCATCACCCAAATATACCAAGAGCAGGTTTCCCGAAACCCTGTGCGTGTATAATTTGCGTGAATGAGGTGTATTTGGCGAGAGCTTGGTCCAACCAGGGTACTGTTTGGTGTGCTGTGCCGCAGCTTGCAGACCTGAGGTGATTGAGACACATGCAGCCTTAATAGATTTCTTCAAGTGCTGAATGCAACTTTGAAAATTACCTGCAAGCTCCAACTGATCTTTCAACTTTGAAAGTGATGAATTACTTGAGGAATTCTTGCGGTTTCTTTGTCATTTAGACAGAGCTGAGCCAGCTACTGTGGAGGCAAGCCTCCCGAGGTTGCCTACAAAGGGCAATGTTCCAGTGTGTTTGCTCCTCGAGTGTGCTTCAGCCGCACAGCACTTCCTGTTTATTCAAACATCTTTTTTACCACTGTGCAACCCCCGCTTCACAGAAACAGCCAGAACCTATCTACAGCAAGAAGACTGAAATCCGAAGGCAGACAGTACGAGCTCACTCCGTCAAACTCTTCATTTTCTCTGTAAGTGTCCAGAGAAAAAGGAACATTTTCGCTGGGTTAAACTTTTAAACTTGGGCTCTGCTCCTGCGCAGATATTCTCTGAAGGGCAAAATAAGATGAGCCAACTTGTTTACTGCTTTTTTCTTCCCCCTTCCTCCTCCTCTCTCCATCAAAGGCTTCCCCCCACTCCGCCCCTCTTTTGAGAGATTTGAGAATACCAGTTCTCTTTAAGCCTTTGTTAATTCACTCTTGCTTTCAATTGTGTCTGTGGATATTATCTACTAAGTAAGCAGCCGTTTTTTGTCAGGACAGTTTTATAGGCTGAATGTAGATTAGAACCGCTCTCTGCATATTGTGACATTGTTTTTTGTTGCCTGCTTTTTCTTCTTGTTACTATCACAAGTAAGATGAGAGTGCAGGGAGAGGGTGCCTTTGTACTCTGTGTCTGCAGAATTGTCCTCTGATATTTGCATCACGACACCGTCACCGTCATCGTTTGTGAATTGGTCTTGATAATATTTGTACCAATTTCATGCCAATAAAAGTCAGAGTGCTGAAACACGCACGGTCATTATCTCATTCATATTACTATTGTTTAAACAGAGTGGGCTGCAGAAGGGACGAGAAAGCCTACCTCACTTTCCGCGATGGTTGTTAACTTTGATGCTGGAAGGCTCTTTTCAGAATTTTCATTGTGGATAATTAGTATGGCAGGGAAAGCCTTCTGACTTGGGCTGTTCCTTTTCTCTGTGGTGAAGAGTGACATAAGTGCTCTTAGTTCTTCCTGTTGAGATGGCGTTTTTAGCACATGGTTTGACCATTTTTAAAAAGTGTTCTACCTTTTCCTTTCTGCTACAGACTTCCCTCTTGCCCCGGTTTTAAAAATGGGCCCCCCCAACTTAGACACCCCTCCCCCCACTGCATTCCCCCCCCACACACACACACACAGACTTTGGTATAATTGGTAAGCCAGGTGTTAATTTTTTAAACTATATAGTGGTCAGGGAATAGACAGGAAATGGAAAATTAGCTCTTTTGATCTTAAGAGAATTGTTACTACTTAGAAGCTTATTTGTTAGTCCCCAGACTAAATATGCTTCAGTGTTAGTGTGTGCAAAAGCATCTGTGAAACTAGGAAAGAAATACGCTCTGGAGTTAACTCTAACCTCTAATGGAAGGAATATTTAAAAAAATAAATAAGTGGCTGGGTGGCTGGCTGGCTGTGTTCACTTTTTTCAATGATTAAGAAGTTGTTCTACTTTGTAAGAAAAAAAATTATGTTTGTGAGTGCCTTAAGGACAATTTGTTTAACAGTAGGAGTAATTGCAGGGAAAATAGAGTGACTGAAGGTATTTACTCAGATGTTAGTGTAGGTGTGGAGGCCGATAACTCAGTGTGGGAACAGTGGGCTACTTTTCTTGGTATCGCAGTCTATTTGATGACCATCAAATTTCCCAGCTCGCTGGCTTTGTTTTTTCTGGATGGCATGTTTGATTATTTATCAGAAGGGGAAGGGAGTAGCTGAAGCAAATAAACATGTGACCAAGTTCTGTTTTGTTTTCCACTCAGAAAGCCATGCCCTTTAACAGATATACAGAAAATAATAAATGCATTGTTTTATGATAAGAGGAAATTATTCATGTCATTTTCTTTAAAAAGGCAAGTGAGTTAACCCTTCAGGCTCAGGGACCTTTTTTTGTCATGAGAGTTTTCTGGGCTTTTAACTGAGAACAAATCTACTGTACTGTGTAGTTTTTTAGTACAGTATTTCCCAGGATTATTTTTTCAGTGGTTTAGCTTGTGTAGATGCTTTGCTTAGTTATACTTGCCTCAGAAGCTCTACTATAATGTCACATGTGTGTGTATCGTGTTTGTGTGTGTGCGTGTATGTTTACATACTGATACCATTGAACAAATCAGTAGCTCTTGGAGTTTTGATGAAAGCTATATTCTGACTTTAGATCTAAACTTGAATAGCTCAGTTAAAGGGAAATACACCAGAATGTCTGTGACCAGTGCATAGCATAATTTATTACAGGCCAAACATTTGCTCTTGTCTTTAGAAGTGTCAGGCAGGTGCTGTAATGCTAAGAGTTTATTCGACTATATTATTAAAAAAAAAAACAAAAAAACTCAGTGCTGTCAAGTCAATCCCGACTTGTATCGACCCCTTCTTGGGTTTCCGAGGTGGCATCTCTAAAGTAGATTGCCTAATCTTCCTTCCAAAGAGTGGCTGGTGGGTTTGAACTGCCAGCCTTCTGGTTAGCAGTCAAGTGCCTTAGGCACTACACTACCAGAGCTCCTATTTGTCTATCCATGTCCCTCAAAAATACCTTCCCATCCTGAGAATAGAAGGGCTGTTTATGCACAGGGAGACAGCTCAGCGGGCAGGAGTGCATGGAGGGAAGGACTCAGGGAAGAGGTAACTATAAGAAGGAAGTGGGAGGGGAACTGTTGCATTGTGGGAAATTGTAGTCATGTAGTCACTTCGTCATGAGACGAAGTGTATGTAAACTGATGTATGGAAAGTGAATTTGCTCTGTAAACTTTCACCCAAATCACAATTTAAAAAAATAATAAAATATATTTAAAAAAATACTTTCCCATCCTTAATATGACTTCATATAGTTGAGGGTCTTCAGACTTGTCATCCAAATCAAGTCCTCAGAGGCCTAGGAAGAGGCTCATATCATGTGTGTAGATGTCAAAACAAGCTAACTAAAATTGACCTTTTTTGGTTTTAATTGTTAGGTGGGGTTTGCATGACTGTGTGTGCACTGTCTTTGTACACAGGCAGGCACAGACACACATGCACATGCTGTTACTTTTTTAAAAGAGGGAGCATGATTTTCGGTAAGGGTTCCCTCACTTACACACATCCTGAGTAATGATGTACACAGTCCTAGCACAGGGCCTAGCCCAATCATATCGAGCCCTATAAATCACAGCTGAAAATCTGTTTTGCTGCCTATACTGTTTTGGAATGTGAATTGAAAATATGCACGCAGAGGGATTCCCTCTTCATTGACTATATAAGGGAAGAATACAGCAGCCGTTCTCGTGGTATTCACATTCACGCACAACATAACTTCTACCAAGTATTGCCCTGCATTTAACTGGGGGTTGGCTTTGCTCTTGTAGAAGACAAAGTTGAAAACAGTAGCCTTTCCGCCGCCTCTGCTGTCATCTTGGGTGACTCTCCAAAAGGCAGTGGGGTTGGATAATCATACTTTGTGCTTACACAGAGCCCTTTGTCTCTGGAAATCAAAGTGCCTGACTAATGTTAACTCATTAATACTCAGAACACTTTTGTAGGTAGGCTACAAAGATGATCCTACTTTTGAGGTGGCAGAATGTCCTGCTGTTAAAATTATTTACAATTTCCGGGTGTGTCTGTCTGTACGTAATGCTCAGGCTAGACCTGGAAGGGGTGTGATCTAGATGCCATGAGAAGCATTTTTCCTGTGACATATTCAGTCCTGACCACAGTCTCATGAGAAAGTTTTTCACCATGCAGCTGAACAGGAAAAATAGAGCTAGTACATGGTGTTGGTGGTAGTGGGAAAGGAGCAGGCAGTGAGAAGTAATCATGTTTAATTTAATCTGTTCGGGGTCAAAGTTAGGATATCTTTTTTTAAAGATACAACATAGGCTGAAAATTATGATATTTGTTTTGTTTCACTTTAACTCAATGTGAAGTTGGCAATTTAACTTACACAAAAGTCAAGTGAGTTTATTCTTTGCTGAGAAGCAGACACGACTACTGGTTGTGCAAAAGTCAGCCACAAGTTGCTCTCTAGTTACATACTTTAGGGGCAAAAGAATTGTAACATTCTGCTCACCATTGCTGTGACTATGTGATTCTTCAATTCTGGTGTGTCTTGACCTTCCTTTCTGCAGTTGCTAAGTATAGTGTAAAATTAAGTCAGTTACGTGCCATGTGCTGTTGTTCTGAGTCCTTTGTTAAAAACCTCTCTAGAAAACTCTAGAATAGAGTGATGGCTATTTGGTTCCCAATACTGTTGATCTGATGGAAACTAAATGTAAACATTAGTTTTGACAAAAAAACTTCCTTCAAAATATGTTTTTAATTAAAAAAATTAATTTTTAGAAGACTAAATTATTCCATTTTTGTTTAAGAAATTCACTTTTAAATCCATACTCCTCAGTGTTTTTAGTGTCTTGTGTAACTGATGGTATGACACTATTTAAAAAAAAAAAAATCACCTTAATTCTTTTGCACATTTTGATATCTTCTATGAACTTATTACTGTAACCACGGACTTATTGCCCCCATAATTAGTAATCATAAAACATGTTTTAAAATCACTTAAGAACATGTATTATATGTCAGACTGTAGGCTATGCATTGTAAACTCATTGCTGTCCAGTCAGTCCCGACTCATAACGACCCCTCCTTGGGTTTCCTAGGCAGCATCTCTATGGAAGTAGATTGCCCAGTCTTCCTTCTGAGGAGTGGCTGGTGGGTTTGAACTGCCAGCCTTCTGGTTAGCAATAAAATGCCTTAGGCACTATGCCACCAGAGCTACCCTATGCATTTTACATGCATTAATTATGATGGAGGTACTGTTATTCCTCCATCCCAATTCTTATAGATGAAAGGACTGAGGCACAAAGAGGTTAAGTAATTTGACCAAAGTCACACAGCGAGCAAGTGTTGGAACTGGTATACAGTTCCAGGCAGAATGTCTGGTGGTTGCTTAACCACCATGTTCATGGCTTCAATAGAAAAATATTAATGTTTTTTAAAGCAAACTTTTGTTTCTTTGGAATTGCTATGATTCTCCCAAGGTCAGTAATTTCCCCAAATTCCCAGAGAATTATTATTTCTTTGTGCTTGGAGACTTAAGTTCCACCTTATTCTCAACTGTGGTTACTGGAAGTTCCAAAGATCACTGTTACTCTATCAGGACAACTGTGTATGTGACAAGAAAAGTTGTGTTTTTAAGTCACCTTTTTAAGAAAGTGATTCTAATTCCTTAACCAAAGCAATTGAATCTGTTTCTTTTTTTTGCTATATTCTGTATCTACCATGAGGGTAAAATCTTAGAGAAGCTCACAACAAATGAGATTAGGGTCCTCCATGCATAATCCATTTGAATATGGCTTGGATTATCTGAATATATTCTTCCAAATATTTCTAAATTCTTTAAAGATCTGTCATGTCATTTCTGGGTCCATGTGAGGAGAAGAATTCTAAATCCATGGGATTGGTGGGCTTGATTTCTGACTATCTTGGGTTGTGTTGTTCCCGAAATACAAGCGAAGGGATTCTAATCCAAGCTGTACAATCTTGGACATGGTATGTAAACTTCCTGTTTACATAAAGCAGTTTAGAACCAAGTCAGACACCTGGTTGGCAAATAGTAAATGTTATCCATTATTTTCTTCCTCATCAGTAGCAGCAGCATCAGTATCATCTCACTATTTGGGCTCTGCTCAGCCATTCCTGTCATATTGTCTTGCCCATGGAGTTAGGATGTGTTGAGGGTTAGAATGAGCCTTGTTCGTTCAGGTGCCTTTGCCAGTAGAAGGAACCAAACTCTCAGATGCAAATCAGCTCTGGGACTTCAGGCAAATTATATAACCCTCTGGTCCTCAGTTTGCTCTTTGCACGATTAAAGTTTGGTGCCTTAGATTCCTTTGAGCTCAACAAAGGATGCTTTGCTTTTCTCAGTATTTCCCTAGGGAGAGCAATCAATGGTTTGAGATCACTGAGAAGAAGGAATGTTTGCCCACGACCCACAAAATATGTTCTCTCCTGTATGGGGTAGTATATTACTCACAATAGTAATAGTTTCCAGGCACTGTGCTAAGGAAATGCATATCTCATATAATCCTTACCATTTAGCCTCTCTTTTCCTGGGTTCCTTATTCGTTAATATTAATAATACAGCACTTCAAAGAGTTATACAAATGAGGTGAAATTATATGTCTACATTGTTTAGCATTATTTGACAATAAATACTCAAAACAACTGCAAAGGAACCAGAACAGTTTTAAGAATACAGTTATTTACCTTTCCCCAAAAAAGGAGTGCCATTATAACAGAGTATGAGTCTACAGTGGGGTGTAAGGTGTAAAACAGGAATTAGAAATCCTATTAGTCCTGAAAGTTATGCTGAGTGAGTCTAGAGAGGTAGAGGAACAAAGAGGAAGGTGGGAAATGCAAGACACAGGTGTCCCAGGAACATGAGCTGTGGCTGGACTTTGTCCAGTTGTGAGAAGAAATTTTTGCTCTTAGATAAACCTCTTCATTATTTGCTTTATGAAAAATTGCTTCTGAAAAATTCCAACTTTGGCTCAGTATAACCAAGGAACCAAGGGACTTGTCCCACTTGGGAGTTGAGGAAGGGATGAGAGTCAAGGGATGATGGGGACAATATCAATATCCCAAGAGAAATGGATGTACACTCAGACATAAAGAGGAGCAAATATCATGTAAAGGAGGGCAGAGCTAGTGGGACTTGTTATCCTTCCTGCCTTTGGTGGTTGTTTCCACCATAGCAATAGAAACACAGAGTGCTACAAGGAATCAGAGGCAGGACTGGTCTCTTGGGTCTGGGGATATCTGGGAATGTTGCTGCTCGAAGGAATTACATTTTGAACTGGATTTTTAGGGAAGAATGGAACTTAGATGAAGAGGTTCTTGGATGGCATGCACATATGTAGTCAGAGAACAGGGGAAGCAGAACTACAGATGTGACCATGTACTCAGAGAGACCTGGGAGTAAGATTTGGTGGAAAAGAGCAAGCCTTTTTGTGTGGAGAAAAGAAGGAGAAAATTAGAAGGTTGTGACATCGTGAAAGGCATCCTGAAGGCAAAGGGATCCACATCTGTGCAAGCATTGTTTGGCTGGGTGAGAATGCATATCCATCTGCCAAGATAACTTGTCGCCATCCTTGGTCTAATCAGTGACAATAGTAGAAAGTGAGTATCGAGTTCTACTGAGACATTGTTTGTTTGTTTTTGTATTTATGGCCTAGCTTGCTAGACCTGTGACCTTGGGCACAACATTGAACCTCACTCTCTGTTTCCTCACTTACAATAGGAATAATAAATGCACCCTTTCTTGCTGCAAACAGGTGATAAAATGTAAAGCAACTAACTAATACAGTGCCTGGCATATAATAAACAATTCAATACTTTGTTATTTTAGCATCTTAAACGTGAAAACAGTTATTATTCTACACTTGCCCCTATGTTTCTAAATGTAAATATTCCTCATTTCTTAAGCTGTTGTACAGGTGCAGTGAACTAGTCTCGACACCTGCCTTGAGAAGTATAGATTATTGGAGACTACTAGGATTTTTTTTTTTTTTTTTTCTTATCCTGGCAAAATTTGACTTAATAGTGAGTAGTTCTACAGTTAGGATTATTAGTCTTGTTTGGGTCTTTCCCTTCTCCCATTTTTCTTTCTTTTGTCCTTTATCTCTGCTGGAATATTTCCTCTGATCCATTTGACTCTGTACTTTGCCCAAAATTCAGGTAAGAAAGAATTCAGGGCTGCTAACCGAAAGACTGGTGGTTCAACCCACCAGCCACTCCTCAGAAGGAAGATTGGGCGATCTACTTCCCTAGTGATACTGCCTTGGAAACCCAAGGAGGGGTTGCTATGAGTCGGATGTGATTCAGTGCCAGTGAGTTTGGTTTGGTTTTGGTTCATTGCCTCACAGGTCATCCAGAATATATGTGACATCTATTACAAGATTTATATATATTTAAATTATTATATAGATTGTATATATTTGAGATGAAACTAAGTCCAACGTTACTAGTAAAATCATGGAAAGTCTTCCATTATTTTGAGTGTAACTCTAGCCACATTGGTCTACAACCTTCTAAATTAGCAAGTCTTGTTCTTAGGTGCTAAAAGATGTGAATTTGAATTATTTACAAGAAGAGTTGTTGGGCTGCACCCTCCTAAAAGGCAGTTGCAGATAGTAAAGGGTTAAGAGAGTAGGGATAAACCCCTTGGATTGATTTATCTTTACATTTGACCCTGTATTTTCTACTTTGGGAATCTGGAGAAGGGCTCGGACAATTTTTGTATTTATTTATTGTTAAACATAACCTGGTCCTGAAGAAGAGAAACAAGAATCTGGTGCACCATCCAACTGTACATTATAGACATTTTCTAATAAACTTGAGTTCTGTTTTACTTTATTATGATGCTGGTGTTGCTTACGGTCGCAGTCCCTTAGGCTATGATCTTGTCAGCCTTCATGAGCTAAACAGGCTTAGGCTTGGGCAGTGCTTGAATGGAATCCCTCCAAAGACAACTCAGGTGCTGGAGCCTTCGTGGTGATTCAGCGTCTGGCACTGGCTCCAGTAGGGAGCAGCCAACCAGTGCCTTGACAAGGTGGTTAGAGGGCCCTATGTTAATAGGTGTAGGGAGTAGGAATGTTATGGCTTCCCCCCCCCCCCCCATAACAGACTTCAAACAGACTTCCTGGCTGTAGCTATTAAACATATTTCAACCAATTTTGCAAGAGGATCATAGATATCCTTTTTTTTTTTTGGTCTCATGAAAATTCCTAGCCTTTATCTTCTTTGTCAGGAAGTACCCTCTCCGTGCCTTACAAATTAAAAAGTTGTTCATAACTGCAAGTGAATAAAGGGTCTGCTAACTCCTAACCTCCTTCTAAGGAGCCCTGGTGGCACAGTGATTAAGCTGTTAACTGTAAGGTTGGCAGTTTGAACTCACCAGTGGCTGCACGAGAGAAAAGACCTGGGGATCTGCTCCCCTAAAGATTTCAGCCTAGGAACATACTACACAAAACATTGTTCCACATCCTACTTTGGTGAGTAGTGACTGGGATCTTAAAAGCTGGCAAGCAGATATCTAGATGCAACGATGGGTCTCTCCTCATCCAGAGCAAAGAAGAATGAAGAAAACCAAAGATGCACGGAAACAATTAGTCCAAGGGACTGGTACCCCATGCGATCCTCAGCCTCTACAACTATGAGACCAGAAGAACTAGATGGTGCCCAGCTACCACTGTCAGCCACTCTGTTGTTGTTGTTGTTACGTGCTGTTGAGTCAGGCTCGACTCATAATAACTCCTCCTTGGGTTTCCAAGGCAGTATCACTACGGAAGTAGATTGCCCCATCTCCCTTCCGAGGAGTGGCTGGTGGGTTTGAACTGCCAGCCTTCTGGTTAGAAGTCAAGTGCCTTAGGCACTATGCTACTTGAGCTCCTCAACCACTCTGAGGGGGATCATAGGAGATCCTGGATACAGTGGGAAAATAATGTGGAACAAAACTCAAAATCATTAAAAAAATAATAATAAAATAAGGGACCAGGTTTGCTGGTCTGATAGAGCCTGATGGAACCACTGAGACTGTGGCCCCTAGCTGTCCTTTAGCTCTGCAATTGAACCAACTCCTGTAGCTTCCAGCCAAACAAGAGACAGCCATATGAGGTGAACATTTACACTAGGTAGATACACTCCTTGGAGAGAACAATCATGGGAGAATAAAGGGCTGTGTATGTACAGGGAGCAGGGCAGGAATGCTTGGAGGGAAGGACACGGGGAAGAGATGACTATGGAGAGGAAGTGGGAGGGGAGCTGTTGCATTGTGGTAAATTGTAGTCAGTGTCATGAGACAAAGTGTATGTGGGCTGTTGTATGGAAAGTGAATTTGCTCTATAAACCTTCACCCAAATCACAGTTTAAAAAAGAGAGAGAGAGATTTCAGCCTAGAAAACCCTATGGAGCATTTGTACTCTTGTTACATAGGGTTGCTATGAGTTCAAATCAACTCAATAGCACCCAGCAGTCCCATTCTAAGGAGTTCTCGTGGTGCTACCATTAAATGTTCAAGTTGCTAACAGAAAGGTTAACGGTTTGAACCCACCCAGCGGCTCTGCAGAAAAAGGCCTGGAAGTCTGTTTTTGAAAGATTGCAAAATAGAAAACCCTGTGGGGAAATTCTGCTCTACCACATGGGCTTGCTGTGGGTCACAAATTGACTTGATGGAGACTAACAATAACAGCCCTTCTCAGAGTGCCTGGTTAGTGCAGACAGTTAATGTGCTCAGCTGCTAACTGAAAGCTTGGCAGTTCAAATCTACCCTTAGGCAGAAGAAAGGTCTGGTGGTCTACTTCCAAAAGAGCTCAGCCATTGAAAACCCTATGAAAGCACAGTCCTATTCTGACCCACATGATGTCGCCATGATCAGAGTCAACTCAACAGCAACTGTTTCTTGTTTTGTTTTCAACCCTCTTCTGTTTCCTAAGTTTTCTTCAGGGGCGGCACATGCAGCAAATGTCCCCTCCTGACTGATATTACCGTGTGTCAATATCTCCTGTGGTCATTGCCTAGGATGACTTTTGAGCCCACTGTGCTGACGTTGGCAAATCCTGGCCTGGAACCAGAGCATAGTTGCACAATTCTGTCCCCACTTCATCCCTTTAAAAAAAAGAAGAAGAAAAAAAATACACCATTTGCTTTCTTTTCTCCCTAAAAAATATATACTCTAATAGATAGATTACTGGCATTAAAAACAAAAAATACAAATTACTTATGCTCACGTCTTTGTGAAATTTTACAGTAAAAGAAAAATGAGGATAAATAAGAGGCATCATTGCACTGATAACTACATGTAGCTTAAAGAACATGAGCTCACATTAGTAAGGATATGTGAAACCCAGTATTGGAAGTAGATGTAGAAAATGGAGGTTCAGGCTATTGGAAGATGATAGAAAGCCTGCCATGGTCCAGGGGCTGGAAGGGATGCTTTGTCATGGCCTCATCTCGCCCCACACACGGAGATGATGCTGCGTGACCCATGGGCTGTGTGACCTTCTGGAGTTAGGGCAATGATGCTGACTGGGAGCTTTGACTATTCCATTTCCTATCCCTTTTTTTAACATAATGTTGGAGTCCCATAGGGGCAGGGCTGTCTCTTCTCCAAATTTTCACTGTCTGTTCTGGTTACTTAATGCTACTCTGACAAGAATATACCACAAATGGGATAGCCTTAACAAACAGGAGTTTATTCTCTCATAGTTTGGAGGTTTTATGTCCAAGTTCAAAGTGCCAGGCTCTTGGGGCTGGGTGAAAGCCCTTCGACCTTGGGCTTCGGCTCGGCCTCTTGCTCCTGGCCCACTGAAGGTAGAGGCATCTCTTCACTCAGGCAGCTACTGGCTGCTGAGGCTAACAAGTCCAAGGTCCACAAATAAAATGGCACAGTTTCAATGTTACCAAACCACACGGCAGGCCATTAATTCAAGTCCATTGTAAGTCCCAAGGTCAGCAGAGCATGGCAGGCTGCTGAACAATGACACAGCTACATGCTGGTTCCAAGCATGCCATAAGCTAGAGACCATTCCCCAAGGCTTCTCCTTATATACAGGAAGCAGACCACATCCTTGGGGCAGCTACTCAGCTTCTCACAGTATATTCCATCATGGAGTTGGTTACCAGTCTCACCATGAGGAATAACTGCCACCAGCTGCCCAGCCACTCAACCAGGCCCAGCCAAGGTGACACAAAAGCATAACCACCACACCATCTATTTAGATATTATCTCATAAAGTTCTTTGCAAAGACTGGAACATTTTAGGAAATCCTTACAAATGCCCTCTCTCAAAATGTCTGCTGTTATTGAAAGCCCCAAAAGCATAGGAAACTTTCCTTAGCTATCAGGACTGAGTGTGGATGATGTCACATGGGACCTTCTCCTTCCAGGTCATCAATTCATATTCAATATTCCAATTGACATAAAGGCTTTGCTGTCTGCCCCACCTGCTTTGGTGCCCAAATCAAGTGAATTGACTACCATATCTTTATTTGCAGTACCATAGAGTAGATCAAGCAGTGCCTGGGCCACAGAAGACTGTTAAAGACTCCCTAATGATTTTTCATCTGGCCCTTTATTATTGCCCCTGTATAGGTCTTACTCCAGAACAATTGTAAGATTGTGTTAAATAATGAGTGCTCATGTTAAGACAGTGGCTGGTTGGTGGAGTTGAATCAAGATAGCAAATTAGTTTAGAGAAAGGGAAAAAAACTCTCTAGATGGATTTAAATTGTGTATAATGGATGAGAAATAAAAGCGAGGACATGACTTCTTTTCTGCTAAGCTTCCTATGATGCTTTTCCTTGCTATCTTTTCCTCCCATCCCCATATATGCAATGTCTGTTGATTAGCCCATGAAATTATCTTAGAAGCAAGTTTGATCTTGAGAGGTGGGGAGAGTCTAGAAAAAGAAATTAGAGGAAGGGTGGCTGACTCAAACCAGCCTTTAAGCTGGAAATGTCAAGCTTCTCAGGGCAGACAGGAAACAACCAGCCCCCTCAACTGGCTAATAAGGCACATAGTATCTTTTCTTCTTACAGGTGTTCAGGACCTCACACCAATTGAGATGATTCAGGACCTCACACCAATTGAGGTGATTCGGTCTCTAAACTGCTATAAAGAAACACATATTAAAAAGTTTGCAAACAAGTTTTTTGTTGTTTATTATTATTATGTATTTATTTTTGCAGTGTTCCCTTCCCTCTCCTCACACCCCTGGTAACTCACAAAGAACGTTTCCTTCCATATTGCAAACAAGTTTTAAAGGAGCACATAAGTATGTTTTGTTTTCTTATCCCAGTTCCTTTTCAGAAAATCAAAATTGAGTTTGATCTTCAAGAACAGCTAATTGGCAGTAGAGCACTTGGGTCTTTTAGGCCCTTGCTCCTTTGCTAAATTCTAAAATGGTTACATGGAACTAATTTTATATATTGATATAAAATTGTATTCAGGGGAATCTCCAGGGATCTCAGAATACAGATAGCAACCTAAGACAGGAGTTGGCAAAGTTTTCCTGTAAAAGGTCAGCTAAGAAGGATTTTAGGCTTTACATGCCAATATAGTCTGTATTTCAAGAATTTACCTTTGCTGTTGGAGCATGAAGGTGACCATTAGTACATAAGTTAATGAGTATGGCTATGTTGAAATCAAACTTCATTTATGGACACTTAAATTTGAGGTCCATCTCATTTTCACATGTCACAAAATGCTGGTCTTCTTTTAATTTGTTTCCCCCAACTATTTAAAAAGGGGAGCTCTGGTGGTATAGTGCTTAAGGCATTTGACTGCTAACCAGAGGCTGGCGGTTCAAACCCCTCAGCCACTCCTCGGAAGTAAGGTTGGGCAATCTATTCTGTAGTGATACTACCTCAGAAACCCAATGAGGGGTCGCTATGAATTGGATCTGACTCGATGACAGTGAGTATTTTAAAAAGTAAGTAGTTCTTAGCTCATTGGCAATGGGCTGGATTTTGTCTAAGGTTGTAAGTGTTGACTGACTTCAACCTGGGACATTGCAGTTAGGCGTGGTTTTTTTTTGACTATTTTAGAGTTTTTATTTATTTATTTTTTTAATTTTATTATTATTTTTTTTTTAATTAGGATTTGGGTGAAGATTTACAGAGTAAATTCACTTATCATACAGCAGTTCACATATACTTTGTCTCATGTCATTGACCAAAATTTACAATGCAGCAGCTCCCCTCCCACTTCCTCCCCATAGTTACCTCCTCCCAGTGTCCATCCCTTCATACTCTTCTGCACCCTGAGCTATCTCCCTGTGCATAAGCAGCCCTTCCTTTTCCCATGATTGTTCTCTCCAGGGCGTGTGTCTACTTGAGGTAAATGTTTAACTCACATGCCTGTACTTTGTTTGGCTGGAAACCACAGTTGTGGGTTCAATTCCAGACTGAATGGCAACTAGGGGCCATAGTCTCAGAGGTTACACCAGGCTCCATTGGACCAGCAAACCTGGTCCCCACCTTCTTTTTTTTTTTTTTTTTTGCCTCCAAACGATTTTGAGTTTTGTACCACATTGTTCTCCCTCTTTATGTAGGATCTCCTACATCCCTTCCAAGTGGATGGCAGTGGTAGCTGGGCACCATCTAGTTCTTCTGGTCTCATAGTTGAATAGGTTGCAGATCGGATGGTGTACCAGTCGCTAGGACTGATTGTTTCCATTAATTTTGGTTTTCTTCTTTCTTCTTGACGAGGAGAGACCTGTTGTTGCATCTAGATGGCAGCTTCCTAGCTTTTAAGGTCCCAGTCGCTACTCGCCAAAGTGGTAGGTGGAACAATGTTTTGTATAGTATGTTATGCCAATTGAGCTTGATGTCCCCTGCGACTATGGTCCCAAGCCCGCAGGATCAACTACTTGGTCCCTCTGGGTAGCTGGCTGTGACCAAGTAATGACCATAACCTTGCCCCTTGTAGGCGTGGTTTTTGAAGACCTCCAAGTATTAGTCCTTACCTCAAGCTTCGTCACCAAATAAAATCTGTGAAAAATTTTATAAACGTTTTTCCCCTTCTACTGGCTTACTTTGTGTGTGTGTTCTTGCTTGAGCCATATTTTATGTAAACTTTTTGATGTTTCTCAAAATACAGTAAGCATGTTTTTGAGCGTTGGCTACCCTGACAGACATGCTAAACATAGGGATACCTAGCCCCTAATATAAAACACCTGCTAGGAGCTTAACACGTAAATAGCTGAAGAGTCATAAACATGTCTATATAAAACCTAATTTGTAAAGAGCAAATGGCACTTACTTACAAGGAGATGAAGGCACTGATGAGCATGAAGTAATCTTGAACCAATCAAATGTGAAGTGTGTCACAATTAGCCAGGTCCCGTTAGCACAGGAGCCTGGCTTACCCCACTAGTAACCAAGCATTACTAGTCCTCTTGGCTGTCTGTGAGTACACAGAGCTGGTGTGGATCATGGCATGTGCCCCATAAGATGACCCCAATGGGACATAAATGGCAGCTGAGGCAGAGAGAGAGATGAAGGTAATGCATGCCTTCCATCCCTTCCTCCTGTTAATCCAGACCAGTTGCTGTCAGGGATTCTGACTCATGGCAACCCCATGTGTGTTACAGTAGAACTGTGCTCTATAAGGTTTCTGATTTTTCAGAAGTAAATGACCTGGCCTTTCTTCCAAGATACCTTTGGGTGGACTCAAACCTTTCGATTAGTAGCTGAGCATGTTAAGCATTCCTACCACTCAGTGACTCCTTTCCCTGTTAGCTCACATTTATTTTCATTTGCAGAAGAACGGTAAATGTGAGTGTGTTCAGCTGAGCCTGATTTTATCAGTCATCTCTGCCCTATAACATCCTCAAACTCTATTGTAACCCCAGCCTGACACTCAAATATAGTAAGTGCAGACAGTTGACACATCTATTATAAAGAAAGTGTTGACTCAACCCAGCATGGACCCACCATCAAGAGTAAAATGTCTCCAAAGATGAGATTGGTCATTTCAAGTCATTAGCAATTGATGTGGGACTTGAATCTGAGTTGATCCTTCTCAAAAGAGAACTTCTTTTTTTTGTTCATATCTCATATTCCCTCACCCCTCCACTCGCAAGCACTCAAACATGCAAACACTTACCTACAAACATTACTAATATATGTTCAAAGAATCTGATTTCTCAGCAGATAGGATGTATCCAGGGACCTTTCTCTAAATGTGATGGAGATATTGTTATAAAAATAAGAAAAGTCCATCCTCACGCCTCAGTTTTATTGGAACAAACATAATCTCTGAGGTTCAGGCAGTAGGATCTGAGATGAATGATGAATCTCATTTCACTGCATGTCATGGGTGAAAAATAGGTATCAGGTTAACATGCATGAGAAACAAGCAGTGAACATGGGTTTCTGGTAGAATTTCCAAAGGACATCTCATTCATTAGTCATTCCAAATTTCCCAATGACCAACATTGAACATGACCATAGTAGTTTTTGACTATCTACAAATCCTAGATCCAGAGATTTGTGTTATAATGCCTGAATCCATAGTCTTTTACATGAAGTAGCATTTGTTTCCCTTCTTTTTAAAATCTAGATTATAGTGATTTATATGCCATGGAAGTTAGGAAGGAAAACACCATTCAGTGTTTGATTTCAAAGAACTTTATAAATTACAGCAAATCAGGTTTTAAAACTCTTGCTGAGACGTTACGTGATCTTTTTCTTTTTTTCCCCTTGTGTATTTCTGGTAAAGGAGCTCTGGTGGCCTAGTGGGCAAGGCATTCAACTGCTAACCCCAAGGTTGGTGGTTCAAACCCTCCAGCTGCTCTATGGAAAAAACAAAACAAAAAACCCTTGGAAACCCAATGGAGGTCGCTGTGAGTTGGAATTGACTTGATGGCAGTGGGTTATGTTCCTGGTAAGACTATGTTCCAGTTTTGTTAAGATACTCATGATAAGGCCAGGAAATTATTATGGAATAATTTATAACAATTCACAAAACATTAATAATGCTTTGCACTAGTGTTATACCTCCATCTCAAATATTTGAAGTTATTTTACTAGCTGGCGTTTATTTTGAGATAGAAATTTAGAGGTCAATTTGCACATTGTATTCATCTTGTATTCTTCTCTCTTGAATAGTTTAAAGTTTTCCTTGTGTTCAAACCTTGTTCAAACAAGTTTCTAAACCCTTTCTGCCTATTTCTTATCTCTTAGTATCTTCTTAACTGGAGTTCTGTATGAAATGATGTGAGAGAGTAGAGATGATTATATGATTATATAGGTTCCTGTACCCCACGTTGTGTCTGGAAAAGACATTATATACATAAATGACTCTTTTTTTTTTTTCTTCAGCCTAACAAAATAAGCCTAGGGCTTCCACCAGGCAATTTAAAAATACATAATCCTTGTGCATTGCCAGTTTGTAAACCTTTGTTGAAAAAGTAAGTTTGTGATGGTTGCACAGCATGATAAATGTAATTAGCATCACTGAATTATACACTTAAAAATGGTTAAAAGGTAAAATTTTTGTTGTATATTTCACCACAGTAAAATTACGTTTTAAATAAACAAGGCAAATTTCATTTCTCCACTTTGTTTTGCCTAAGTACATTTATGAGAACATGTTCATATAAGAATAGTTCTGCATGTGATTCTTAAAGACTCAATTTCATCCCTTTTGCTAAAATGAGGAAAGAGTTGGTTATTTAGAAACTGAGTACCTGTTCTCCATATATTTGGTGAAACATGGTAAATGACTTAACAAAGATTTGTGACTTTGTAGAGTAGTCATTCCTTTATTTTTCTTTGCTTGCTGTAGTTTAGTATTAAATAAATGTAATCTTGCTTCTCTTCCCCACAGTATCTTTCTTTGTACCATATTGTCACTGTCATTTACATCCCCACTGTCTGCCTTTCCAGCTAGCATCCAGACCCTTCCTTGCTGATCAGTCTATTACTCTGGGAACTCTGACGGTAGCACTTAAAATATATAACAGTTCCCTTTCCTACATTAAAAAGCCGTAAAACCTTCATCTGGAATAGCTAAGGGAACATATATAGTAGGAGGAGAGGATTTTGCTCCGGCAGGCACTTTGCAAAGGGGACTATTTTTCTTATATGATATAAATGAAATCTTCACTCTGCCCACTTTTACACCTACGCATGTACTGAGCGTCTCCAAGGAGACAAGGAAACCCGGAGTCCAGTGATGGTGAATCCTCCACTGAGACAGCAGGCTGGAGTCTCAGGCAACTCTCCCAGGCGTCTTGGCTTCCAGATGCCCCTCTCAGCCAGCCCCTTTTCTCGAGGCTCTTCCAGGCAGGCTCTCTCGAACATGTCTCTCCCTTCACAGACGAAATAGACTGTGCATTACATCTGAAGGGCTGGTTGTGGTGAGTTCAGTAGGCAGAAGGCCTCCCTGGGAGAAGAGGAGTGGGTGGGGTAGGGAGGTGTGATAGGAGGGTTCCATCTTTCCCGAGATCTTTTCTTTGTTCCCCATGTATCTGTGCTTCTGTTCATTGCCTTCCTTTGTGCTTCTTAAACACAAAGGCACTCCTCAACGTAACCAAGTGTCTTAAAAATATTTGTTGCTACAATAGTACAGTTAGGAGCCTGGTTTCACAAACTTGTCCTTTTAGTAAAAGTGCTCCAGTTGCCAATTCAACGTTTTTAGGTCTCCACTCATAAACAAAAATCTTCTTGAGCACTCTGTTTTCCCTTTCTCCCAAGTTCAATGCACAGCACCCCCAGGTCATCTTTTCTCTCCTCCGCTGCACCACTGTCACTGTTACGTTTTCTTGCAACTCTGTGCATTTTATTTTTCCTTACATATATGAACTTACTGTTTCTTTTTGAAGAATAGACAACCATCAGAAGTCCATTATGGGTGCTTTCTAAGACAACAGTGTTAGATTTTTTTGTGTGTGCATCTTTGATTAAGGCACACGTAATAAGCTACCATATAGAAATTGGTATTGATGTTACCTCCCAAGAAATCTCAGTTTGCTTCTGGACTCTAAACACATCATTTAATGAGCATTCTTGACACCTCTTTCATGCGTACATCCTTGGTTGTTAAGTGAGTGAACGCAAGGCTAACTTTTCCTGTGATTTTTCTACAGAAAAATTCATTATTCTGTTGCTAATCCTGTTGCCCTCTTTGGTAAGGTGTTGCCAGCCACTATTTTTGGTAATTTCTTTGATAGTGAAAGTCCTCATAAGGGATTATTGACGGCTTTCAGAAAGATGTATCATTCATCCATTCTTCACTTTGGAGGACTCTCGTGTTTTCCTTTTGCTTTATCTCCAATTCATACCACCTTTCTAGGAGCTCTGGTGGCGCGGTGCCTAAGGTATTTGACTGCTAACCAGAAGGGTGGTGGTGCAAACCCACCAGCCACTCCTCAGAAAGAAGATTGAGCAATCTACTTCTGTAGTGATAATACTGTCTCGAAAATCCAAGGAAGGGTCGCTACGAGTTGGATCCAACTCAACGGCAGTGAGTTTGGTATTGTTTTTTTTTTTTTTTTTGTCCCAGTTTCTACCTTTAAATAAAAACAAATCCATGTTATAAATTTGAAAGAATCATTTGTAGTAGACATGAACATTTTGCCATGTTTTGTTCAAAGTTTCATCACATGGTCTTTAAGATGACCAGAGATCAAATCTGCTAACTTTTTCTGTTACAGAGTTCCATCGGTATCATCCAAGGGATGTCTCGTCTGTTTTGCTCTTTCTTCCCAAATAATCTTCTCCATAGTGAAATACTTTTCCTGTGGCCACCTCTTAGCTGTTCCTCTTTGTTTAGACTCAGATGGAATGAAAATGTTACTTTCAAGTTGAGCTCCCCAATTTCTCCCGGAAGAATTGGGAGGAGCTTCTGTCTTTGCCCAGGTTTCCCTGGCCTCTCTCTACCATCTTTCTTCAAAGTCCCGGTCATTCACACTCTTAAATTTTGCATCAGATTTTTGATAGAAAGAAGTATCTACTTAGACGAGTTGCTGTGCCCAAAGCACTATGGATGAAGTCGGCCAAATCTAAGAAGATGTAAACAAACTCTGGAGAGTTGTCCAACTTAGACCAGTGGGAAGTTTTGTTTGCTTTTATTTGCCTAGAATTGGGAAAGTCAGGATCCAATCCTGAAGTGTACATCCTGGAATCCTTTTTGTGAATGAGGCCCTCGGGCCTGTGCAGTAATGCAAATGTGGTTCTTCTCTTCTTCCTTCCAGGCTCTTCAGGTGGCAAGGCAGCTTCTTCTTCAGCAGCAGCAGCAGCAGCAACAACAACAACAACAACAACAACAAGTTAGTGGATTAAAATCCCCCAAGAGGAATGACAAACAACCAGCCCTTCAGGTACCAATTTTTCTTCTTCTTCTTCTTTTTGTTTTTTTTTCAATGACATCTTACAGTTTGGGGTAGCTGGTAAGTAATTCAGAACTGGATTGATAAGGATTGAAAAGCAGACATGAGACTTTTCTGCAGAAGGTGTACTTTTAGTTTACCAAGAGAGCATGACATTTTGGAAAAATAGTTATTCAATCAAGCATTTTGTGGTTGGGAGTAAGAAGATTTACTAATTGGTCAATATTATATGAGGATGAGTGGTTGCAGGTATTGGGTTACTTAAGAGGCGCTGTAGGTTATCAGTGAGAAAAAGTTTGTAGTACTCATATGTCACCTCATTCTCTTATGATAAGTGTAAAAACAGAATACGCACACACTTTGCTTTAGTGCAGTTGTTCTCAACTCGAGGCAATTCCATTCTCCAGGGGACATATGAAAATGTCTAGAGACATTTTTGGTCATCACTCTAGGAGCAGAAGGTACCACTGACATCTAATAAGTAGAAACCAGGAATGCTGTTAAATACCCTATGTTGTTGTTGTTATTTGCCGTCGAGTCGCCCCCAACTCATAGCGACTCCTCCTTGGGTTTCCGAGGCAGTATCACTATGGAAGTAGGATTGCCCAACCTTCCTTCCGAGGAGTGGCTATAGTACATATTATTAATAGTAAGATATATCAAGAGGAAAAAAAAAAAAAAAAAAGGACAGTCATCAGTGTGGTTGGTCGTAACTCAAATATGTTGAGTCGCCCCCAACTCATAGCGACCCCTCCTTGGGTTTCCGAGGCAGTATCACTACGGAAGTAGGATTGCCCAACCTTCCTTCCGAGGAGTGGCTATAGTACACGGTAAAACCTCCCCACCAAAAATTATCCAGCCTAAAATGAGAATTGAAATTGAGAAATCCTGCTTTATTGGAACTGAGGAGGCTGTGGTACATGGATTATCTTACCTAGTGATAAGTATAAAGAGCTCTGGTGGTATAGTGTCTAAGGCATTTGACTGCTAACCAGAAGGCTAGCAATTCAAACCCATCAGCCACTCCATGGAAGGAAAACTGGGCAATCTACTTCTGTAAACATTTATCACCTGGGAAAGCCAAAGTGGGTTGCTGTGAGTTGGAAACAAGTCAATGGCAGTGAGTTTGGGTTTTTTGTTTTTCTTTTTTTGAGTGACAAGAATAATCAATCACCTGTTTTTCAGTGGAAGTTTTCAGAATGTTTTTGAACCATTTGTGTGAAATAAGAACACTTTTATGTAAAGATACCAAGAAAAAATAGTTTTCGTGACTTCTCATTTCAGGTATATTGAGGGTGGGGTGTAATGGAGTAGAATAAAGAGTGAGTTCATAAAAATTTAATTTAGATTTTCTATTTCGAGCCCAAAGTTGTGATAGAAATTTTGAAGAAATTTGACATAGGGTTTCCTGCCTACATCCAAGGTAGGACACATGCAGGTGTTAAGTGGCTCCATTGCTTTTATTGGTGAGGTTGGGCATCCCCAAAATGGAAGCCAAGATGAGTTTCTCACACTAGAAATTTTGTGACTGAATGGATAAATGGTAATTGATGGGTATAACTTGATGCCAGTTAATTTGATCGTAAGGTCAACTCAACTTCTAACTTGCATTGACTTATCACAGGTCAGGGTGAACCAATACCAGTTTCCAAATTACCCTGCAAAGAGAAAACTGACCTTGGGCACCAGATTCTAGTCCCTTTACATCCACTTGGGAAATTGTCACTCTCCAGCAAACGTTTAGCACAACACTGACACTTTATTGGAACAGTTGGATGACAATGTGCATTGTTTACTAACACTTCCAAAAACAGTTATTTGGCAAACTATCCTCAAGTCCATATGCCTTTTAATGTGTTTGAATGCCGGGGACATTTTTAATGAGGTACAGTGCCATGGAGGTCCGGTGTCAGGTGCTGTGAGAAGTGCTTTGTTGTGCAGATGTCTTAAGAACAGCTCTGGAGGATGAAATATGACTGTGTTGACCTTTCAGCTGTGAGCTTATTTGTCAGGATTCAAATAAGTTGAAGGGATCAAACTGAACAGTTTCCGTAGTCAGACTGGGAATTGTGTTTCAGAGGTCAGCAGCAGAGGCCACATTGCAGATTCCATAACATAGCCAATTGTTGGTACATATTAAAGTGCCGGGGCATCTCCTGCAGACAGAGACACAATTAAAATTCTAATTTATTAATGTATACAGGGAGCTAGCCCAGCCTGTCACTCAGGGATTCAAATGACTGCCCATTCTTTTTGCCTCACTCCTGAAGCTCTCCAACCTTAAAAATACTGTGAGTCCCCTTGAATTTAACAGACCTCAAGTGCGTTGGAAAAATGGCAGTGTATTATTAGGGGGAAAATCTTACACATAGCAGAGCTTTAGTTGGAGATAGTAGAAAAAATTACACACATAACTCAATCTGTCTGATCACACTGCTGTTCAGTATTGAATATCATTTGTGATTTTTTTTTTTTAAATAGTAGACTTATTTTCACTCATACTTGCTTTTTAAAACATATGGCATTTTTAGGTAACTTCTTTTCCAAGATGAATGAAGTCCCTTTAGGGCTAAATATATGAAGTAAAGTTTCAGGGGATTTCCTTTTGAGGGCTGTTTTTCTTACTGCCCGTTATAAGGGTTTTTAGCCACAACACAGAAGGGTATGAGATAGAGGCCTTCATTTTTTACTTGGCAAGGACTGCATCAAAACCAACCTAACATGTTCTGCTCAGCACTTCAGTTTGGATAAAAAGTGGGAGAAGAAGGGACAATCTTGAATGCTGGTTTTATTAAAGAAGATGTCTTGAGTCCCTTCCCACCCCTTAAGCGGAGGAGTTGACAAGCAGAGAATTGAGACCCACTTTAAGGGTTGGTTGGGGGTGGGAGGGAGGGAGAATTGGTTGACTTTGTGTGTGTGTGTGTGTGTGTGTGTGAGAGAGAGAGAGAGAGAGAGTGAGGGAGAGGGAGAGACTGAGAGACTCTTGCTGAATGTCTCCACACTGTCAGGTAGGGTCATGTGAATTTAGTAAGCTTTATTAGGTTGGCTGGCCTTCCACAAACAGAGAGGGGAAATTATTAATAAGCGGCAACATGGTGTATTACCTCGTTATAAAGATACACATATAGACTTAGTGATTCATTGAGGGAATAACCTTCATATTTAAATATATGTTGCCATGTCCTCACTGGGACATCTCAGGCAAAGTAGCTCTAAAATAGAAGGGAAATCCTACAGCAAATCTTAATGGTGTTCATTTGTGATCTTCTCACCCTTCATCACTACAGTGAGAGACCTGTTTTAGCAAATTTCAGATCCTTCCGTGTAGAAGAATGCTTGACAGGGAAGAAGGATTTGATCTGCTCATAGCTTGAGTTAAAAAAAAAAAAAGAAAAGAAACCCAAATCCCCAAATATACTGTGACTCATATTTTAAGCATATCTCACACTTCCCTGCTTTATGTTTGGCAGCACTATCCAGTTTCACAGGCTGATGATACAAACAAAAGAAAATGGAAAGTTAGAGGAGGCTATAAGTGGTTACACGATAGAGATCAGAAAATGTAGTCAAACATCCCCAATTTGGACTAATTTCAGGGAGATGAGCGTAAATAAGGGAGAAATGCCATTCTTTGCAGATACACAAACTAAACCAAATCTGAACTGGTTGGAGCGTTGGGTGAGGTTGTGGTTTTTAATGAAGACTCAGTTTTAATTGGAACTCAGTAGTGCTTCTGAAGTTCTCCAAAAAGATTCCACTTAGTATCTGAAATTGCCCCCTTTTTTGGCCCATTAATTTACTTTGCATGTTTTTATGAATGATACAAAAATAAAGGAAAATGGCTCCCCACTGTAAATTCCAAATGACTGTGATCTGAATTAATCAAATTCAACTTGGTACCTATTATAAAACAGCTGTAACATGCAGTGCGTTGTGCTGGTACCCATAAGACACAAAACGGTCAAGAATATAGACCCTGCCTTCAGGATGCTTATGAATTGTAAAATAATTAGTAGGGTTTTGCTGCAAAAAGAAAATTATATGTGAGTAAAAATAGTAGGCTTGCTTTTATAAATATTTATATACTTTTGAAGATTGCTTAAACAAGTAAAATAAATGCTTAACGGTGCAGGTGTGCTCATAACCTTGGAAATGTGTAACTTTACTGAGTAGAGATTAATTTGTGAGTAGATGAGCAATTTTATTGATCAAAATTTGGAACTTTGACCACCATTTCTGGGTAGTAATTCATTTTGGTTCTTTAAGCATTTTAGTTGTTGGCACGAGTACATAAATTGGAAGGAAGTCAAATGACACATTTTCTCCTAAGAAAGTAAAAGTACATGTGTATTCTGGCAGCATGCAAGTTAGGAAAGAAAGTAAAGCTTGTGTGTTGCTTGCAGTGGAAAGCTGACCACAGTCTCAGGCCGTCTAGAAAGAATTTGAACTTGAAGCCAGTCATCTGATAGTTTTCCCTCCTGCCTGTCCCCTTCCTTCCAAGGTTATATCATGTACAAGCACCTCACACAGGAGGCCATTTGACTGCATGGAAGGGTAGGGAAATGAACTGTAAGGTCAGCCTTTTGGTCTAGTTGGAAGCTCAGGATGATAATGAGGACTTCTGCTCTAAGTGGAGAAGGTTAAAATACAAGATTCAGCAGGTGTTTTTTAGCATTTTTATTTGCAGTTATATAAAACGTGCTTTAGGCAGCATTTTTGCTTTGCATTAATGCCACATATAATCTTAGTACCTCGTATCATTTCCACATTATTCACTAAGGAATAAATTGGTAAGAGGAAACCTTTAAAAGGAAACTACAATTTTTTATTGTGGATAGTGAAATGGAATGGTTTTGAAATACTGACCCTTAAAAAACATCCCTATGCACTGAATTAGTAAAGTGGATAGTTCAGGAGATAAAGGCAAACTGTTTCTTTTCAATGTCTAGAGTTAAATGTTGTCTAGAATTGGCATCCCTGGCTTCAAACTAATATTAAGGCATCGAAATTTCAGTATCTTTTGAGATGTCATTGTTATCACATGACCTTGGAGAATCCCCAAATCCTAAAAATAAACTTGATAAGAAATAGTAAAATAGAAATGATACTTTAGAAGTAGTTATTAAGTTGCTTTGATCACATACTCTATTAAAAACATGATAGAAATGGTGACCCCTCCTCCCAGAAAAGTGCACACGCACACAAAATTTGCATCCAGTTACAAGGGTTTCATGAACCTTCCAGAAGTTCATCTTGAGACCCAGATTAAAAACTCCTGCTTACAATTTTCTTATTTCTAAAATACTATGTTTTATCCTTGCCACCAAAATTCTGATGTGAATTGTAAATATAAGAAGTTAGTTTTTTGCTATTTCATCTTTACCTATATATAGTGTCCTGTGTCCCAGTCTGCCCAGGAAAGCCCCAATCTTTGCCTCTTGACTGGGTGTATGTATTAATAATTTCTCCTCCTAATCCCCAAAATATCTTATTTTAGACATTTAATTATATGGTAGCCTTACGTGTATCTAAGCATTTAAACGAAAGTATGACACTAATAATTCATGTGTAAGCATGGTTTTGTCACCATATGCAAAATGTGATAGATATCTAATGTTTATTAAGTGCTCAGTATGTGCCAGGCAGTGTGCAAACCCTTTATTTGGGCTCTGTCATTGAATCCACAGAATGACTTATATCTGTCATTAAACTATCCTGTAAACTAAACTGGCTGCCATCGAGTCAATTCTGACTCATAGTGACTCCCATTGGGTTTTCAAGGTGGTAAAACTTCAAAGAAGTAGACTGCCCCATCTTCTTTCTGTGGAGCAGCTGGTAGGTTTGAACTGCAAACCTTCTAGTTAGCAGTCAAATGCCTTAGGTACTATGCCCCAAACTCCTTCTGTGATAAACTCGCTGCCATCCACCTATCTTGTGGGAGGGGAAGATTGAAATTTAAAGAGTGAGTTACCACTAAGCACCCACTGGCTGTCCTAGGAGGTAGCCAGTTTCTTTTAGGACCACAGGTAAACCAGTATGCCATGAAGAAGTTAATCATTGCCTTTCCTTCTATACATACTTACTCAGCACCTACTGAGTGCCAGTATTTCCCATAAATAAGCAAATGATTTTATTTTCCTCATTACAGGCAAAAATAAAATGAAACCAGCAAAACTCCATTCTACTATAATTATCTGGATTTCAATTACTAAGACTAAAATCTGCATAATTATCTTAATTTTGGCTTTGTCTTTGCACACGTGTGTGTGCACAGACATATATCACAGTGGAGAGCAATAGAATAAAAGTTACTTGTGAGTCTTGTAAGCTTCTGTGTGTTGAAACATGGAATAGTATGTTATAATCATTGTCGGGGCTAAGAGGTGGGAAGGGACAAGGGGAAAAAAAAACATACTTGACTGGTCAAAAATGTGTAAATTGCTGACAAAATGACACATGTAATTAAGAATGCTCCTACCATTTTACCTGGTGGTTTACACCTCCAGTGTTGAAAAAGAGAGGACTCCCACCTCGCTAATTACCATTATCACTGAAATACTAGGGTTGGAGTCATTAGTTCCATGTGCATTTAATTAGAGGAAGGCTGAAATTGGATTTAACTTATTACTTTTTCATGGATCACTTTCTTGTCATCACTTCAAATTGGATTGCAGCCCCAGGTAACTAATTATGAGAGCCACAGGATCAAGAGTGAAGGGAAAAAAAAGGTAATTAGGAGTAACACTGTCGGACCCTTGCTGGTCATCCACTTGTGCTTTGGAGGAAAGAAGAAAAATTTTTAAAAAGTGAGCTGTATTTTTCAGCATTACAGGATAGGGAGTTAGAGGTATATGTGGTTGCTCAGCATCATGGGAGTCTGTCACCACCCATCGTGGTTTCCATGATACACAGCTGAGTTGAAGATGACAAATCGACGTGGTTCCACAATCAGCTCCTTAATACCTAGATTAAACTTGTAAAAGCAACAGATTGGTTGTAGGTGTGAGGCATCTCAACAACTGTGTAGTCTGGGGGCCGCCTATATATGATTACAACAAAGCTGTCAAGATGCCTCTGAGCCAAAGTACAGAGTATTTTAAGTACAGGGAGTTAGAATTTAATGAACGTATTAATGTTCCAGAAACATCATTCATATCTGACAGGAAGACATATCAGTCAGCACAACAGTAAGCTTTAGGGTTTATATATCGGGAATTTTTGTCAAAGTTTCCAGCGTACCGTAATGTTCAGACCATTTACTTCTGGTTTTCTTCCTCTCTCTGCCACCCCCGCTCCCCGCCGCCCCTCTGCCCCCCCCCCCGCAATGTTGTGGATAGGCTTGCTGAGATTTTGTTTCTCTTGCTGCCCCCATCGAAAATACTTGTAAACAAATTATATTGTTTCCATGTGCAGAGCAGGATTCAGAACTGCAAGCAATCAATTTTATTGACATCGTCTGAAAAAATGTTGATGACAGTTCGAGGATGTGAAAGGATTGGATTTTTAAAGTCCCCAGGACCAAGTGTGCCCTCCCCCCCCCAAAAAAAAATTAAAGTAATCTCATTACTCAAAAAAAAAAAAAAAAAAGAAAGTCATATGAGTTAGACTTTCCTAAGGAGATTCTTCTTTCATAGCCTGTGATAGCATGATGAGACGTCTTGATATCTAGCCTATTGCTTCCCTTTGAAGGGAGAAAAAGCCTCTTGGTTTCCCATAGAAGTGAATCACCAAGCAAAGAAGGCTGGAGTTTCCTTAAGTTGTTTAAAATTGCTTTAAATGTTCTGTTAATGTAAGCAAATAATCATGATTCAGTCTTGGGTGACTTTCAAGCCTGGATGAGCGAGGCTTGCTCATTATTTTCCCATGCAAGGGGAGTAGAGACTATGATGTGCCCACCAGACGGAGGCCACCACCCAGTCAATCCCAAAGTGATAAAATACTCTTCCTGGAATTATCAGCCCTTTTCCTATGTGAACATTCTGAGCAAAAATCCAAGAACCAAAATAGTAATCGTCAACTTTACGCAGACAATCAGAAAATTAAAGCTTTTTCTTTTCTTTTCTTTTTTTTTTTTAACATCTTAAGTTGATTTAGAATTTTTGTACACAATATTCGTCTGTGGTTGAAAGGGGGCACACAGAGGTCAAGTGATGTAGTGTTTTCCATTTTTCCATATGAGTCTCACAGTGTGTGATAAAAGCAAACTCCTTTATTTTGTAAGTCTGCAGGAATTTCTGATGAAGTGCAGAGGTCACGTTCCCTGTCAATTTGAGTAGCCAGCATTTTTTAACTACTGTTTTTTCTTCCTTTTTGTGTTTCTTTTCTCCCCTGCCCCCACCTCGCTATAAACCGGGACCCTGTTCTGACACATACAAGTGAAGTCCTCCAATCTGAAACTCATTAGCACACAGCATTGGACCCTGTCCAGTGGTTAGAAAATTTCCTGAAGCCTAGAATAACAGCATTTGGTGCAAGCACCATGGACCAGAAGTGACAATGGGGGTAGTCGCACTCCCCTGGCACCTTGCCCATTCAGGAAAGCCAGCTGACCACACAACTCAGTGAGGTGAAGATCGTGCATATGGGATGGGCTGCAGAAGTTTGGGCCTTAGAGAAATATGCTTCAGAAATCACAAGGTGATACCTTTTTTTCCCTCTAAGCTTATTATTCCAGTTGGGTTAGAGATATTTATCAGCATTAACTTCTGGAACATGAAAGCAAGCCATGAGAAAAATAAGATGAAAATGGATTTCTACAAGAGAGTATTATTGACTTCTGTAACTACGTGTATTGCCATACTTACGGGTTGCATTCATTCATTCATGCACACATTCATTCATTCAGACTTTAGTCATTGAATTTCACAATACCCACGTGCTGTAACCAAGATGCAGCTCCCACTCTAACAGAAAAATGATGCAATTTACCATGGGTCAGGATAATTTAAAGCAGATTTTAAAACACAAAACTGGATCTCAGGTAATAGTAATAATATAAAATAGCAAATGTTTATATAGTACTTACTAGAAGCTAACCATTGTACAGCAACCTTATGGCAACAGGTTCTTTTACTAGTCCCGTTTATAGATGAGGGAAATGAGGCACAGAGAAGTTAACTTGCCCAAGGGCATGCAGCCAGTAAGTGGCAGAGCTGGGATTCAGGTTCACACAGTATGGCTCTAGAATCTACATGGTCTTAACACATTACACTCTGTTGCCTCTTAACAGAGTTACTGCTTGAGCCTGGCAAACTGTGATGGCAAAAGGAATGGAACCAGAGTTGTTGGTGTCTAGTGCTCATCACCAACCAATAGACCCCACTGTCTCCTAATTTGGACATATGTTTATGGGCATATTTGAAAAATAATGCTTGTAATTGAAATAAGCACTTTCTAAAGGGAAATGACGCTTGGGAAAGAGAAGAAAGACGGGTATTACTCAAAGCCTGCAGACAACTCTGTAAGTAATTGTCTAAAGGCAGCCGTTGAAATTTAGAAGCAGTTTGGAAAACGTACAGTTTGGGAAATTTGTGTACCGATGTAATTACGGTAGTTGTGAGCTGATGTCATGCCTAGTAACTGTTTTTGTATTGCTTGGGCCTTTGTTACTGAGCTGTGATATCATGAGCAAACTATTATAAACATAGCGTGGATATAGCATGCTTGTGTAACAAAAGATTGGGAACTTTTATTAAGTTTGTTTTCCTTGTCATATTGTAAAAATTTATTATGTGTACTGTGTATATTAGAAACAGATTTGGGTAATTCTGCCTAAATGAAGTCATCCCGGCTATTTCCAGACTGTCTGTTTTTGGTTGTGAATAATTTTCATACATCAGATGGTTGTCATATTTAGTCGCTCTCAAAATTTTAAAGAGAACATATCCCATTTTGAACTTTCAGTGGACTTCAGCTGCCTTGCTATTATGATTGTTTGAGTTTGAAATTATTGCCCAGTAAATTACAGAGACTGAATGCTAGTCATTTTTAAAGGGTCTAGGTTGTGCTGCCTTCTATTCATAACTTTCCCCCCTTCATCAAAAGAACAGATTTTTAACTACTTAAGTAGTAGAATTTAAAGCTGCCAATACACAATTGGGCAAAGAGGGCCAGCCCTTGTCCTTTTACGTTACATCCCATTGAAAACCTTTGGTAAAAATTCAAGCAGACAGAGCCCAGCATTTATCGGTGTTCATGGTAAATGTGGATATTAAATGGGTAGTTGAGAAATTTTGGATGACTCGATCCTTCCATCTCTTCTCTAGCTCCTTCTTTTGCTGCCAAGCTTCTAGAATCAGAATATTCTGCTTCAGCTTCAACTTTTTTTTTTTTCCCCAAAAAGAACCAGCCACTTTTCTTCTTAACCTCCCCCAAATCATCGTCATCATTTTTTTTTTTTTTTTCATTAAATTCAGTGGCAATGTCTCCATTGTCACCTTAACTTGCCCAATCTCCTAGTGACATAAATTTCTTTGGCTACCTTGTTTTAATTTTTGGAAATTGTCCTGCTTTACAACTTACTAAAATCAATGTCTCTTGGCCTCTCATGCCATTCATACACTTTCTACTTCCTAGTTCTCTTGCAGAACCCAAGTTTGTCCCATCTTCAAGGTTCAGTTCCTTTGATCTTCTCCAATAGTGTATCTGCCCTTCTCTGACTTCAAGCCAGTTTGCACCATCCTTAACCACCAAGCCATGACTCTCTCTCATCTCACCATCACATCAGTTTTAGTATCTCTAATGCAACTGGTTACTTTTATCCTCAGGTCCATTAGTCAGTCATTGGAGTCATTGTTGACTTATAAATATCTTTCATCACTACCATCATATTCTTCATCAGGTCTGCCATTTTCCTTCCACTGGGTATCTTCTCTCCATTCTTTTTGCTGTATTTCCCCATTTTTTTTCATTATTCCAGAGTTCAGAACTTCAGCTAGCACCTGCCTAGATCTTGGCAAAGAATTTTTCTGTCTCCCTCCCAACCCCCCACCAAAAGTCCTCTGTTCTTCACAAATGTCTCACATCCTACCTTTTGCTCTGAGCCTTTCCTTAAATGCCATGCCACTCTGTTTCTCAAAAACTTCTAGTGCTTCACTCTTACTTATCATAAACTCATTGCCATCCAGTAGATTCCAACTTATGGCAAACTTATAGGACAGAATAGAACTGCTCCATAGGGTTAGCGTGGTGTCGAAGGCGCTTGACTGCTAACCAGAAAGCTGGCAGTTCAAACCCACCAGCCACTCCTCAGAAGGAAGGTTGGGCAATCTACTTCAGTTGTGATACCGCCTCAGAAACCCAAGGAGGAGTTGCTATGAGTCAGGTCTGACTTGAGGGCACGTAACAACAACAACATAGGGTTTCCAAGGTTGTAAATCTTTATGGAAGCAGACTGCCATGTCTTTTACCAAGGAGCTGCTGGTGAGTTCGAACCTCCAACCTTTAGACTGGCAGCGAAGCACTTCACCACCACCAGGGCTTATTTAATCTACCGTACCAAGTCTAAATTCCTCTGCCTTCATCTTATTTCTTACTTTTGGATTAAATTAGATGGCCTGAGAAGGTTACAACCTTCTTATGGTAGAGGGAAGAAGAGATTCATTCAGAGTCCTTTTGTAACAAGGTGGAGATAAGCACAGTCCATCTGATAATATTTCAGAGTCTTGAAAATCTGGGATTGCAGATATTGCCTGCTGTGTCGTCTGTTGTTTATATAGAAGGCCCTCAATGATTAAATTGTGTTAGAGTTTAATTCCGAGAAATTACATCGCTCTCTTTTTTTTTTTTCCCAAAAAAAACTGAAAGGGACAGGATGTGATGGTTGTAATGGATTGAATATTTTTACAACCAAAATATGTGTTGTAATCCTAACCTCTATACCTAGGATTAGGAGCTCTGGTGGTGTAATGCCCAAGGCATTTGACTGCTAACCAGAAGGTTGGCAGTTGAAACCCACCAGCCACTCCTCGGAAGGAAGATTGGGCAATCTACTTCCATAAAGATTTACTGCCTTGGAAACCCAAAGGGGGTCGCTATGAGTCAGAATTGACTCCATGCCAGTGAGTTTGGTTTTTTTGGTTTATACCTGTGATTATGATCGCATTTGTGAATGGGTTGTCTTGTTATGTTAACGAGGTAGGATTAGTATAAGGTGTGTCTTCAGTCAGTCTCTCACAAAATATAAAAGGAGCAGATGAAGCAATCAGAGATGGGGGAAAAGAGATGTCAGGCCACATGAAGATCACCCAGGAGCAGAAGCTCAAAGAGACAAGGACCTTCATCAGGGAAAGAAAGCCTTCCCCTAAACACAACACCCTAAATTCAGACTTCTAGCCTCCTAAAGTATAAGAGCTCTGGTAGCATAGTGGCTAAGGCACTTGCCTGCTAACCAGATGGCTGGCGGTTCAAACCCACCAGCCACTCCTCGGAAGGAAGGTTGGGCAATCCTACTTCCGTAGTGATACTGCCTCGGAAACCCAAGCAGGGGTCGCTATGAGTCGGGGCCGACTCGACGGCACATAACAACAACAACAACAAAGTATAAGAAAATATATTTCTATTTGTAAATAAATTTCTATTTATAGAAATACCACATGGGGTATTTCTGTTACAGCAGAACTAGATAACTAAGACAGTGGGTTTTCAGATTATAAGATCTGTGCCATGTGATGCCATCCTGTTTTGCATTGGCATCTATTCCTATTGCCTAACAAATTCCTTCTTCTCCTGGCCATGGGATCTGCAGTCTTAGGTGCTCCTTTTTTTGCAGACAAAGAAAACAGTTTCCTCAGACCTAGTAAATCTCCTTTTAATAAGACACCAGTGAAATTATGTCTGGTTGGTTCTTTATGTGATAGCATAAAGGGATTGTTATTTATTCTAGAAACAGAATTAAGAGTATGAACCATATACAATTAACAAAGCAAACAGATTCGGCAGTGACTACCAATTTTGATTCGTCATGAAGTGGCTGTACCTAGAGTGCTGTGTTGAAGGATTCTGGATCCAGGATGGCTCTGTAACAGTAATATGATTGATTAGCTGTATCTGCTGTGGGTGCTGGAATTGGAAATGGTGGCTATGTGTGCCTTCTGTGTGCCAAGCTTAACATAAACTTACCAGACATAGACTATTGGTGATCACATACCCCCCCCACAAAAAAAAAAAAACACCTCACTGCCGTTGAGTCGATTCAAGTCATAATGACCCCTCTTTGGGTTTCTGAGGTGGTATCTCTATGGAAGCAGATTGCCCAATCTTCCTTTTGAGGAGTGGCTGGTGGGTTTGAACTACCAGCCTTCTGGTTAGCAGTCAAATGCCTTTAGGCACTACACCACCAGAGCTCCCCGATCACATACCAGACTGGAGAAAAACTTGGAATTTGTGTGTGTGTGTGTGTGTAGGGAGCCTGATAGATCTATAGTAACTGTTGAAATATTTAAAACTAAGCAAGTACTTGGTGTTTTTGCTCCTGTCCTTATGTGGGGACTGAGCAAACCGTATTCTTATCCTGCAACTGTTTATACATCTTCATGGTTAAAAGTAAGGTGTGATTTGTCCCTTAAAGCCAAAGAACCTCATGTACTGGGTTGCAACACAAACTCGGCAAGATGATTGGAAGCTTTGAAGATTCATATATAAGAATAATGTGAGAGGAGGTAGCATCACCTCATGATTAGTTGTATGGCCAGTGTCGGACTGCCAGGGTTAAGTCCTGGTGCTACCATTATTTCTGTGGAACGTTGGGCCAGAAGCTTAGCTTCTCTGTATTGCTATTTTCCCATCTAGAGAGTGTGACTGATAACCTCCCCTGCCTGAGGACAACTGTAAAGATTTTCAAGATTAATGCTTGAAAAGTATTTGCACAGTACCTGGAATATATGAAATTCTTAGAAAAGCTAGCTCTTTGAATAATACTAAGTGATTCTGAATCATATTTTAATTCACTTGACATTGGTCACTATTCAAATAAGAAGTTTTAGCAGTGTAATGGAGGACTGTCCTTTTGTTTGTAGTCAACTTGTGGGTAACTAGAGTTTCTGGGAAGGCATCAGGCTCTTCATCAGTGAAATGCAGATGATCATAGCACCTATCTTATGGGTTTGTTATGAAGATTAGCTGAGTTAATACAGGTAAGTAGCTCAGAACAAGGCTTAACCAACATTAGCTGGTCTCATCATTATTGCTACTATTGTTAGCAATATTGTTGTAAGAGAGCATTGTTTTTCTACATGTGCCATTTTGGGCATAAGCTGTTGTAAAAATTCCAACCTGGTCTGTCTTTTGCCCTTGTTCTAAGAGTTTTATATAAATTAATTCTAGGTAAACTTAATAGCAAGAAACTATTCTCTAATCTGAAACTTTGAGTCTGTGGCATTCTGCAGCCATACCTGGCCTAATTACTAGATACTTCTTTAATGAATGAATTGATGGATGCATGAATGAGTGAAATATCACAAGCCAAAAAGAAAGCAGATTGCATAGTTCTTTAGTCAAAAAGGTTGAAGACTGGTTTCAGGTTCGTAAACCTCCAGGAACATTTCAAGACCATAAACAAAGCATTGAAAGAATTCAATATCAGTCTTGCCTGAATCTTTCAGTGAGTCGATGAAATGAATCTTGCCAAGTATGGAGTACAAATCAGAAAACTCCTGCAGTGCAGTTAGACTGCTTGAATGCCCTGCACTGGTCTTTGTACATTTGCTAATCTGTTTAAGGTGTAATGTTAATGGCACAGAACTTTAATTTGTAAGTATAGAAAATTAAAGGAGACTAAAGGCAAAATACAGAAATGTATTTGGTGTCAAGATTAAGTTCAATGAAGCATAGCAAAGATGGAATAGATTATTAAATAAACTTGGAGGGAGGATGGAGAATGTACCTAAATCTCTCATTTTGAAAGGAATTAGTTTACTTGATTATTTGCAACAGTATCACACTCAGGAAAATCTAAGACAAATGAAAGCAAACCTGAATTTAATTGAGCTATTATTTTGCAGACTTTGGCTTGGTTTCAGACAGTCTAATCAAATTGTGCTTTGCTCAAATAACTAATGTTAAATGCAGCCTACCAACAGATGTTAAAAAAGAGTCTAATTGGAAAATCTACATCCTGGATTTAGTCTGTCTCACTAGGAAAAAATAGCTTCAGATTTGTATTTTCAAGGATGACACCCAGTGACAAGCATTTCCAGAAAGGATAAAGTTTTCTTCAAGGATGCAGCGTGCTTAGGTAGAATTATCTTGAATAGGCAAAGGTGGCATTCTAGAAATTACATGTCTTGGAAGTTCTCCAGCTCGGTGCCATGCAGAGCCATACGGAGAAATCTCCTTTATCACGTTACGTCACCAGAGTCATGTTACAGTCCCTGGATCGTGTCAGGGGCCCGTGGGCTGTAATTTATAATGCGCCCCTGCAAGTCATGCAAGGCACACACTGATTGATGACATTTAAAGGTACTGTCAAGGTGGCTAGGTAATGAAGTTGACCTTCCTCCATTGTTGTCTCAGTTTCAAGTTTGTGTATAGAAAGAAACAATTTCACCTGCCATATTTGCTTGGAAGTTTTCATTAAATCTGGGAAAGGACTTTGACTTAATAGTAACTCTTTTCTTCCTTTAGACCAAGGGTCAGCAAACTTCTTCAGAATAGGACCAGTCAGTAAATTTCCTTGGCTTTGCTGGTCGTGCAACTACTCGCTCTGCTGTTATGCGAAAGTAGCGTCAGACAGTGTGTAAATGAATGAGCATATTCCAGTAAAACTTTATTTGTAAACACTGAAATTTAAATCTCATATAATTTTCACATATCATTAAGTATTTTTTTTCCAGCTATTTAAAAATATAAACACAATTCTTAGTTCAGTAACTGTGCAAACATGGATATGGTCCATGGGCTGAGTTTGCCAACCTCTGCTTTGTATGACCAGGTGTGACTCCAGTTTGTTCATTGAACAAGGATGCCTGCCTGCATGAGGGGGCTGTTGAGAATGGAAATCTAACCATCATAAAGCCATGTACCCTGGCCTGGGACTGTCACTGTGTCTGCTTGGAGGCAGGGGAACTTTTTCCTAATCTGCACAGAGGCACCACCCAGCACCTAGTACTCATTCCTTGCTGTCTCCTTGGTCTGAAATCTGTCTACACATTGTGGTAGGTGTAATGGAAGAAGTAGTTTGGATCTTTGGAGAGTCAGGACAACAGACTTAGCTTGGAGATCTGTTACTGGTGCATATGACCTGCTTGTTTGAAATGGAGAAATGCACCCTTTCGAAGTAACTGACTCCCATCTGTTGCAATATTGTTATAATGTAACTGACTTTATTAGATTAAAACACTTTACTGCTGTCAGCCAAAAGAGTGTCTGATTAGGTATACAAATCTCCGATGTCTACTATGTGAATGGCACCCCCTTAAATTGACAGTGGGAGCATAGTGCCTAAGTCATTTGACTGCTGACCAGAAGGTTAGCGGTTTAAACCCACCAGCCACTCCTTGGAAGGAAGGTCGGGCAATCTATTTCCATAGTGATACTGCCTCAGAAACCCAAGGAGGGGTCATTATGAGTCGGATCCGACTCGATGGCAGTGAGTTTGGTTTGTTTTTGTAAATTGACAGTGCAGTAGCACCTCTTGGACCTGGAGCCCTCCTGCAGGGCTCAGTCATGTGCTATGTGGTTTTCCTCCGTTGTTTGCATTTTGAATCCAAGCATGTCTGATTTCAGCTAGGTGACCTACCTCTGTCAGTCTCAGTTTCTTATCTGAAAATGACTTGTCAGTGGAATTCAACCTTGGGAGAAGATCAGAATTAATATAATTATCATCATCATCATCAAGATCTAGATCTCAAAGCTTTTTAAAGTCATGGGTGGATTCCTGAACTCTGTCTACTGAATAACAATCTTGGGATGAGGCTTAAGCGTGAGTATGTTTACTGGCCTTCATAAGTGCTATGTACGTACATCCATGGTCAAAGACCACTGGCAAGGTGATAGCTGTTTCCTTACCAACTTAAAATCTCAGTGTCTATTTCATTCTGTTTTCCCCTCATTTATTTTTCCCCAGCCTTCTTCTAGAGTAGTAAAAATGAACTCTCTAACCTTATTTCACCAGTGTTAGGCATCTGGGGTCATCTGAAGATACCAGGTAATACCGGGTCAGGAGGCTTGGCTTTTGTCCTTTGGGTAAATTTGTCCAGGATATAGCATTAGACAGGACACTGATGATGTCATATAAGAATTAGGTAGGCCACCATGCCTTTTAATCTTGGGGCTTTCTGAAGAATTTCAGGGAGTTGAGGACAAAGAAGGGTGATTTAGCTGATACCATTTTGAAGATCTGTCTGAGAGTTTAAAATATGCAACTAATTTCCTTTTCTCTATGCACATAGGCATTTCTGCTATGGAATAGACCAAAATACCACATTTTTATGATAGGTGCCCATTTTTATTTCCTGGACAACCCAAATTAGACAATACTGGTGGCGTAGTGCCTAAGGCATTTGACTGCTAACCAGATGGGTGGCAGTTCAAACCCAACAGCTACTCCTCGGAAGCAAGATTAGACAATCTACTTTCGTAGTGATACCTCCTTGGAAACCTAAGAAGGGGTTCTATGAGTGGGATGCAACTGAAGGCAGTGAGTAAGTGATAAGTCTCATTTGACCACTACCTTGATTTCCTATCAAAGTAATTTGAATAACTTTCAGGTAGGTGTCGAGATTAGACTGTGTCTCAGGGCCACACCTGGTTTCCACAGTTTAGGGCATACCTCATTCAGAAACTTGAATGTTATTTAAATTGCAGAGTCTTTTTATCTAGTACCTTTCTTCTGCCAGTGTTTTATAAACAAATACTGCTCTGCTCATTTTGCAAAACACGGGTCAGGGGGAGTAGGGTAGAATCCAACCTGGACTCCAAAAGACAAACTGGGCCTCTTACCTCATCCCATGAGTTCTGGTAGCATAGTACCTAAGGCATTTGAATGCTAACCAGAAGGCTGGTGGTTCAAACCGAACAGCCACTCCTTGGAAGGAAGACCAAGTAATCTACCACCTGCAGAGATACAGCCTCAGAAACCCAAGGAGGGCTCTCTGTGATTTGGGACTGACTTGGTGGCAGTGTTTGGCTTTTTTTTTTTTTTTACATCATCCCTGGATTACCATATTTGTACCTGGCTTGACTTTTGTTGTTGTTATTAAATGGAAGCCTCTTCATTCTGTGACTGTTGAGGAATTTTTTGTACTAGCCATCAATAAAGGCAAACTCATCTTTATAGCAGCATGGTCCATGAGGTCCAGGGCATTTGGGGTGATTTTTCTTTAAAATAATGCCAGTTATGTGAGCCCTGAATACCCACCATATAACAGCAAGTAGCCAATCTGATTCTTTTTTATAAAAAAAAAAAAAAAAGACATAATTTACCAATTGGAGTTCTATAAAAGAGAGATTATATTTTTTGACTTATGAACAGCAGGTCAGACATTTCGAAGAAAATTTGGAGAGCAGTAATTTTGAAAAGTACACAGATGAATTTGAAAATAAATATTTCACTGCCTACACTGCTCTATTTAGAATACTGGCTTTGAAAATATATTCCAGGAGCCTTACCATTTTTGCATGACACAGTGTCAGTTCATGCACAATATATTAATGCTTAATTGAAGATAATGTAACTGCAGATCAAAGGCATAATTAACAGGCTTGCAGAAACTCTTATGTAGATCAGGATTTTGACTAATAGATGTCTGGACAAAACTGGTTTATAAAAGAATCTTGAGACCAGCTGAGACTTCGTCTGTCTGTTCAGCTGATTGTGACATCAGCTGGAGCTGTTTCCAGGGTGGGTGGATATAAGGGTCACTCTCAGCTCCACCATTCACTACCACCCCCTTTGAAACCAGCACAGAAAGGTTCCTGTTGGCCCCAGGAACAGCTGAATTGAAGAGCTCCTGTATATCTATCTCCCAGGAGTTCTGATGGTGTAGTGCCTAAGGCATTTGACTGCTAACCAGAAGGCTGACGGTTCAAACCCACCAGCCACTCCTCTGAAGGAAGGTTGGGCAATCTACCTCCTCGGAAACCCAAGGAGGGGTCCCTATGAGTCAGAATCGACTAGAGGTCAGTGAGAGGTGGTTTGTATATCTCCCTACTATACAAGAGGTTAGTTTCCAGAAGTGTCAAAGTATCTCTCAGACTGCAGGCCCTGGAGCTTTCCTATGAAGTGCATAAAGAAGCAACAGTCCTTAGAACATAGGTCTGCAAATTAAGGCACATGGGCCAAACCCCACAGTTTTTTTTTTTGTAGGTCCTACAAGCTAGGAGTGTCCCTGGGTGGTGCAAATGGTTAACATGCTTAGTGGCTAATGAAAGGTTAAAGGTTTGCATCCACCTAGAGACACTTGGTAGCTCTGGTAGTGTAGTGCCTAAGGCACCTGACTGCTAACCAGAAGGCTGGCAGTTCAAACCCACTAGCCAGTCCTCGAAGGAAGGTTGGTCAATCTACTTCCGTAGTGATACTGCCTCAGAAACCCAAGGAGGGGTTACTATGAGTTGGGTCCAACTCGACAGCACATAACAACAATAACAGAGACATCTGGGAAGAAAAGCAATCTAGTTCAGAAAAACCAGCCATTGAAAATCCTACAGGACACAGTTCTCTTCTGATACACATGGGGTCACCATGAGTCAGAATCAACTCAGCAGCAACTGATGATGAACTAAGAAAGTTGTTACCTTTTTAAATGATTTAAAAAAAAAACTCTGAAGAATGATATTTTGTGACATTTGCAAATGATGTGAAATCAAATTTCATTGTCTGCAAATAAAGTTTTATTAGAACATAGCCATACTTATTTGTTTACATACTGTCTGTGGCTGCTTTCAGCAGAGTTGAAATGTTGAAACAGAGACAGAATGGCCTGCAAAGCTTAAAATATATATTGCCTGGCCCTTTATAGAAAAGGTGTATTGAACCCTGGCTTAGAAGTTTGGGTTTGGTCTTTTTTTTTTTTAATGTGATTTGGGTGAAAGTTTACAGAGCAAATTCATTTTCCATACAGCAATTCATACACATTTTGTCTCGTGACATTGACTGCAATTCCCTACAATGTAACGGCTCTCTTCCCAGTTCCTCCCCATAGTTACCTCTTCCCTGGGTCCTCTCCTCCCATGCACTCCTGCACCCCGGAGTCTCCCTGTACAAACACTGTCCTTCTGTTCTCCCATGATTGATCACTCCGAGAAGTGTAGTTACCTGATGTAAATGTTAACTCCATATGCCTGTCTGTTGTTTGGCTAAAAGCCACAGGAGTGAGTTCAATTCCAGACCTGAAGGATGGCTAGGGGCCATTGTCTCAGAGGTCTTGCCAGGCTCTATCAGACCAGCAAACCTGGTCTTTTTTTTAATGATTTTGAGTTTTGCTCCACATTATTCTCCCACTCTATCCAGAATCTCCTGCACCAATCCCCCTCTGAGTGATTGACAGTGGTAGCTGGGCACCATCTAGTTCTTTGGGTCTCATGGTTATATAGGCTGAGGACTGAATGGTCACCACTCCCTTGTACTAATTGTCTCCATGTGTCTTTGGTTTTCTTCATTCTTCTTTGCTGTAGATGAGGAAAGACCCATCATTGTATCTGGATGGCTACTTGTGAGCTTTTAAGATCCCAGTCACTACTCACCAAGATAGGATGTAGAACAATGTTTTTGTGTAGTATGTTATGCCAATGAGCTTGATGTCCCCTGCGACCCTGGTGCTGAGCCCACAGGTCCAACTACTTACTCCCTCTGGGTAGGTGACTATGGCCAAAAGCCACCACAACCTTACCCCTTGTCAGCTCTCTATTATACACCTGGACATTCTTACAGCACATACAAATACATATGTAGAAACATTGTCTGCTAACCCTGTACATGATCATGGGCACACGACCCCTACCTAGACATACCTGATTGTTCAGCCTGTCCACCCATCTATCCACCTGTAGATCAGTGCTTGCCATCACTGACAGTACAGTACTGTTCATGCAAAAGGGTTCATCTTTGTTGTCTGTACCTCCCATGTCTTAAGAATATCTTTGGGAGGGGAAGCTTGGACATCTAACAATTACTGACTATACAAAGAAAGATGAAAAACGAGAACACATGTTTCTTATCTAATGTTGAAATAACACAAGGCAGAGTGTGGAGGAATGCTGGTAGAACACAGTGTTATTGAAAGCCAAGACCACAGCATTCTCATGAAAAGATTATTGATCTTTATTATTACACCTACTTCTCACTTATCAACTATCTCCTCATCTAACATTTTGCATTTACGATAATAGTAAAAAAAATCTACTATCAGACTGTGTCATGGTTGGTTAGGTGGAGAGTTGACAAAAGAGGGGAAGGCCCTCACGAGATGGATTGACACATTGGCTGAAGCAATGCATTTAAGTATAACAGGATCGTGGAACTGGTGGCGTGTTTCGTTCTGCCATCCATAGGTTCGCTATGAGTTGGAGACGACTCGACAGCACCTAACAACAACATCAAACTGTTTTATGCATTAGCATCGTATATTTTATAGTAATGAATGCCAAACCATAAGATAAGAATAACTCTGGCTGTGATAGTTAGGGTTAAGTGTCAACTTGGCAGAGCCATGAGGCTCTATAGTGTAGCAGTTATTTAAGGATGTAATTTGGCACTTAAAAGACAATGTGGTTATCCTCCATTTTTGATCTGATGTGGTCATCCTCCATTTCCTGATAATGCTGATTTTTGCATAGCAATCTGGTCTTTGGAATCTTAACTATGTCGCTAAGTGAGGAGTGGGTGTATTATCACCATCAACAAGATTTAATTCTCATTTTGATCTATATTGATATAATTACTGTCACCATCAAAATCTACGGCTTATTTGGAATTTCATTTTTTTGTAAGTGATATAGCGATTCTGTGTGAGAACAAGGCCCATGGGAAGCAAATGTGAGAATGGACCAGAGGGTTGAATGATTCATTCATTCACCTATCCATCAACTTATCCATTCACACTAAAATTGATTATGTGCCTGTTGTATACTGGACCCTACTTAGTACTAAAGTACAGAATTGAATAATTTTTATTCTTTATATCAGAGTTGAAACTGTGCACAGTGGATTATAATGTGATGAAGTAAATGCTTTAATAGCGGTAAGAGTAAATGCAGGTAACTGTGGGAACCAAAAGAAGCAGAGCACTTGAAATCTGGCTACAGCGACTAAAACAATGAATTTTTATTTCATTTAAATTTAATTAGCCACATGTTACTAGTAGCTGCCATATTAGACAATCCAAATATAGAACATTTTCATCATCATAGAAAGTTCTGCTATATGGAGTTATTCTAGAATGTTCTTTGACCTTCTAAGACATTTTGATAAATATATCCTAATGGAAGATCAAAAGGTCTCTTAATGTGGTTACTTCATACATCTCCAAAACTGTAACTTTCTAACTCCTTACCACATATTATGTCTTTCTACCTCCCTCTTTCGGGAGCTCTGGTAGCATAGTGGCTAAGACACTTGCCTGCTAACCAAACAGCTGGTGGTTCAAACCCACCAGCAACTCCCCAGAAGGAAGATTGGGCAATCCTACTTCTGTAGTGATACTGCCTCGGAAACCCAAGGAGGGGTCGCTGTGTGTCGGGTTTGACTCGACGGCACATAACAACAACAACCTCCTCCCTCTTTTACTATTTTGTTCTCGGTGATCTCTGGAAACATCGACTGCCTCCATTTTCTCCCTAGGGACTTAAATTTTCCCTCTGAATAGTGAAAATTCAAAAGACTTAGAAGCTTGAGGGTAACTTAGTGTGCCCCTCTTCCCCACAGTGAACCAAAGACCCTTTGAAAACAGATGACTATTTTTTTGTGCAAACTTAACACAAGACTGTTGTTGTTATGTGCTGTCGAGTCTGACCTGACTCATAGCGACCTCTCCTTGGGTTTCCAAGGCAGTATCGCTATGGAAGTAGATTGCCCCATCTTCATTCCGAGGAGTGGCTGGTGGGTTTGAACCACCAGCCTTCTGGTTAGCAGTCAAGTGCACAGGACTAAGAACTTCAGAAGTTAATTTGAAAAATACCCTTCACAATGCACAAAAAAAGCTTAAATCATTTCCTCTGAAAGTTTCCTTCCATGGAAGGTTTGCTTCAGTCCCACAGACCACCTTCCCCCTTTCCTCAATCTGAGGAGGAGGAATGTGACCATTAGTTTCCATTGCTACTGCTCTTAGGGTCCCAGTAGGGTCCCTATTTTCATCTTCTCTTGCAGTGCCAGAAACTGGCACACTCTGGTTTCCTGTAGGCCTTTTTAAAATCTGAGCTCTTGAACTTCGTTTCTTGCTCCACAGTCTTGTTCACAGTTGAGTTTCTCATACCTGTCTCCCAACAGAAACTGTTTCATTGATTGATCTTTTGTGAATAATTACATAGTTAAAATTATATCTCTTACTAGATTAATAGCAGCAATAATAATAGCATTACATTTGCTGTATCAGTAGAGTGACTGGAAAGGGAAAAACAAACCGAAACCAAACCACTGCTATTGCTTAAATCATTGATTTAAGTTGATTCCGACTCATCGCCGCCTCCGTTGGTTTCCAAAGTGGTAAATCTTTACAGAAGTAGATTGCCCCATCTTCCTTCCGTGGCTGGTGAGTTTGAACCACCAACCTTCTGATTAGCAGTCAAATGGCTTAGGCACTGTTGCCCTTAATCTTTAACTTCAGTTGTTGATGAGATGTTAAAACTCTGGAGTCAGATGTACCCGAATTCGAAAACCAACATTTACCACCTTTGTTGAATGTGACATTGTCCAAGTCAGCTCACTTCTGAGCTTCTTCTATAAAATGGAAATATATCTTTCATATTATTTGTGAGGATTAAGTTTAAAAAAAAAAAAAAAAAGCAAAAGTACCTGGCACACAGCACTCAGTGTTGGCAGCTCTTGCAACAATTGCTCTAGTCATCCATATCATGATGTTTATTGTGAGTTACCACTAGCGAGAACTTAGGCCAGCTTGCATAAAAAGAATTGCAATTGTTAGGTAATATTGAGGGTTTTTTTTTTTTTATGGCGATAGACACATAGAGATTGGTGATTGTCAACTCCACTGAGCATTTCAGAGAAATTGCACTTATAATAGTCATAGCTATATTAGTGTTGCTGGATCTTACATGCACACCAAGTGAGTTGAAGATCCTACAGCCAAATACAGTGTACTGGATTGATTGTCCACAACCATTGATCTTTTGTTCATGGATCTACTTCTTTCATTATGGCAGAGCTAGTTGCCTCTACTGAGCAAAAAACACATAGTATGTGAAGATTATTCTCATCCCACCCTGACCCCCTCCTAGTTCCCCTCTCCCTTCAGAGGAGGAAGTTGCACAGTTATTTTCTCTTTGACATTGTAGTTACATGTGTGTCAACAAGGAGCCTTGGTTACATTGTAGTTAAGTATCCAGGTACTAAGCAAAAGGTCAGCATTTCAAATCCACCAGATGCTCCACAGAGGAACGTCTGCTTCTGTAAAGATTACAGCTTTGGAAACTTTCTGTGGGAAGTTCTATTTCTACTCTATTGTACAGGGTCACTCTGTGTTGGAATCAACCTGATGACAACTGGTTTTTGGTTTTGATTTTATGTGCAAGTAGGACCAGGGAGTCCTCTTAATTTTTTTTTTTTTTAATTATTTTTACTTTTCTTGGGAAGGAAGCCATGAATTTTAAAGTAGTGTGTTGATTGCCTTCTACTTTGGCTGTATTGTTTCTCTTGGGGATGAGTAATTTGTTACTCTTCATTGCCCGGTTTCTTTTTCCCCTCAAGAGTGCTTTTCCTCACACCTGCAGGAGACTTGTTCTTTCACTTCTGTATTTATCGCTTTATTTACTGTATTTATGAAAAAAGGGACAAATGTTTTCTGACATGTGACTTGCCCCAGTCATCATGCTAACTTTGAAACAAAGAAGTAATAATTTGTGGGGTTTTTTTAAAAAAAAAAAAAAAGCATAGAATTGTCCAAGAAAATGTGAAAGAAGCTTAGGGGATGAAATGGAAAATAGGATTTTTAAATTTGTTTTATGATGGGAGCAAGGAGAGAAGCAAGGAATTGATCTCCCATTGGAGTTTGTGAATTGATGACCCACATAGCGGAGTGCTTTGTTGACAGTGTTTCTAGTTAGTTGCAGAGGTTAAAAAATCTAGCTTATTTCCCATTAAAATCTCATTTTCCTACTTCTAAAAAAATTCAGAAGCTCAAGCAACATTCCCACAATGATGATGTTGGTAGGTGTCATCAATTCAGTTTCAAGTCTTAACAACCCTGTGTACAGCAAAAGAAAATACACCCGAAAAGGCACCATCCTCACAATCATTACCATGCTTGAACCTGTCATTGCAGCCAGTGTATCAGCCCATATTGTTGAAGGTCTTCACCTTTGTTTCCCAACCTTATACTTTACCAAGCATGATATTCTTCTCCAAGGACTGGTTCCTTCTGATAACATGACTGCTGCTTCTATGAGCACTGATTGTGGGATCCAGGTGAAATTAAATTTTTAACAACTTCAATCTTTTCTCCATTTATCATAATGTTGCATATTGGTTCAGTTGTGAGAGTTTTGTTGTTGTTGTTGTTGTTGTTGTTGTTGTTATCTGCTGAGGTGTAATACTGAAGGCTGTAGACTTTGATCTTTATCAGAAAGTGCTTCAAGTTCTCTTGACTTTCAGCAAGCAAGGTTGTGTCCTCTGCATATCACAGGTTGTTAATGAGTCTTTCTCCAATCCTGATGCCATGTTCTTCATATAGTCCAGCTTCTCACATTATTTACTCAGCATACAGATTGAATAAGTATGGTAAAAGGATACAACTCTGATGCATACCTTTCCTGATTTTAAACTATGCAATATCCCCTTGTTTGGTTCGAATGACAGCCTCTTGGTCTATGTACAGGTTCCTCATGAGCTCAATTAAGTGTTCTGGCATTCCTATTGTTCACAATGTTATCCATAATTTCTTATGATCCACATAGTCAAATGTGTTTGCATAATCAATAAAACGTAGGTAAACATCTTTCCGGTATTGTCTGCTTTCACGTAGCACCAGTTAATCTGGAACTGAGAAATGTGCTTGCTGCTTTCCACCTTTTACCATGGACTTCAAACAACCTGCTCGATTCATTTCAGTTACCTGCCTGTCCTATAGATCCCTCTTCTGGCCAAAAACTTCATTAACAGACTAATCTTAGAGTCAGTCACTCGGGTTTCCGTATTCTGTAACTGTGCAACTTGAACTCAGGGAGGTTGGAATTCTGAATTATTTGTGTTTTTGTGTCCTCATTGTCAATTTGGTGCCATCTTTAACCAGCTCCCTTGTGAAAATTAGAACTAATTTTGTTAACTAAGAATATACAGTGATGGGTCCCATGTGGCAAGGATGGAGCAAGGATGTAAACATTTCTGCTGGAGGCAAGTGAGCAGATGATCAGCAGATGATATGCATTTTCCCATATTATGAGTTCCACATACTGTATTATTGTATTATTTATTGCTGTCCACAAATTACCTAAAAGCTAGTATCATAAAGCAGCACTTTTAATATTTATTATATGGCACAGTTTCTGTGGATCAGAAATTCAAGAGTGACTTCACTGGGTGGTCTGGCTCAAGCTATCATGAAATTATCATAAAATTTGTCAATACCTAAGGGTCTGACTCAATAGTGCCTGGAGATTCCACTTCAAGGATGGCTCACTCATATGGTTATTTGCAGGAGGCCTCAGTTTCTCACTGTGTGGACCTCTCCAGTGTTGTGTGAGTGTCCTCACAACATGGAAGCCAATTTCCCTCCGAGCAAATGATCCAGGTGTTTGAAGACCTAGCCTTGGAAATCACACATCATTACTTCTGCCATCAGACTAACCACAATACATTGTTGGAGGGGGCGCATCATGCATGATTTCCAGATGAGGGGATTCTTTGGGGGCCATATTGAAGACTGACTACCATAGTTAACAACCTCCTCATTAGCCCAATTTAGAATCATTGCACGAATAAGCTACTCTAGCTGCTGTTATGTGTCACGTCCCTCAGGTCTGTTGGAAAGAAAAAAGGTTAAAGTCAAACATGTAGTCTAAACTCTGGTAGCTCAAGTTTCAGGGCCATTGGTCAAAGTAATTGTTCACCTCCCTAACAGATTTCCCTCTTACTAATAAGAAAGGGATAAAAGAAGAGATGAATTGCACCAAGATATTTGGTTAATTAGATTTCTATTGCAAATTCTCCAAATTTCTTCCAGTGTTCCCACTTGAACATTGGAAGGGTGTGTATTCTCAAAGCTGTAAAACCTTAGAAGATAATGTCAAAGTGATTTAAGCAAAATAGGTTAATATTTATGCTTTGACAGTATCATGATTTTCAGTGTTTTGCTCAAATAGTTAAGACAGGTGGAAGATCCAGAAAAAGAGCATGACCTTTTCCAAGTCTTGAATAAACTGTTAATGATATTGTCCATTTAGTGTCTGACAAATTATTAGGTGACTATGTAGGTCTCAATACTCTACTAAGTGCCTGAGACAAGCAGTAGGCAAGGCAGATGAGGGCACTGACCTCAAGGAGCTTATATTCTTTTGAGACATTAAACTGCTAAGCTAAGTATATCACCTGATGTCAGGTAGTGAGGAAACCTATAAGAAAACAAAGCAGGGTAAAGTGTAGACAGTGGTGGTAAAGTTCCCATGTTAGATCAGCTGATTAAGGAAGGCCTCTTTCAGGAAATGACCTCTGGGTAGAGACCTACATTGAGTGAAGAATTGAGTCTTGCAAGTATCTGGGGGAAGAATATTTTAGAATGAGAGAGCAGCATGTAGAAAAGCCCCAGGCACAACGAATCTTGGCTGTTCTGTTGTGAGTGGACGCTCCATCCATTGCCCAGTACCTTAGTTTTCACCACTGGGCTGCATTTGGTTGTCACTTTGCTTTGCTTTTACCAGTCTTGGAGTCCTGGCTTAGCCTTCTTCTCTGAAGAAATACCTGTGCGTACTAAACCAGATTCACATGGGAGGCACGTTATGTTGTGGTGAGTCTACTATGTATTTCCCCTTTTTCTCCCCACAGAGATTTTTACAGAATTTATGTGTGCAAACAGGTATTTTTGTTTGTTTCACTTGAGTCACTTTTGCATAATGTGATGAGCCCCTGATTTCACATGTACAGTAATTCATAGAAAGTGATAGTCATCTTGCTTAGATACCTTAGTTCTCAAAACCATCCTGTTAAATATAGTACCTTCTCAGACCCATATAAGGTGCCATTTAAAAAAAAAAGAAAAAAGAAAGGTCAAAGTTTCCCCACCTACAAATTTGGTTATAAAAACAGCAAAGCAGGGTTTTTTCTGAAGTTGAATTAGTAAATTTTTAATTTAAATAATATCCTGTTTTGACAAAGTGCTAAACCACAGCCATCTCAAAAGGACTCTCTTAAGCTTTTGTCAACACCTGCTGGCATCTGTCAAAGGAAACTTTGGGTGACATTTGTTGTCATTTTGTAATACACTGACAAGAAATGTGTACCCTTATATGTTGCATCCGGGAAATGGTCAGCATATCGCTGGTGTGGTGAGAGCCTGTTTACATAAACTTGGATATATTGCATAACCATTTGCTAGACAAAACCTGTATTGTTTCGGTTGTTTAGTTAATTAACAGTGGGTTTCTGACTTTGCTAAGTGCACTGCCAGAGTGAGACACAACATGACGTCACACAAGCTCTCTTCCCTGACCCACCCAACAAAGAACTTAGCTACCTGCAGCTACTTCCCTACTTTGGTCTATGATCTCATCAGTCAAATAGTTCAGCAGCACATTGTTGAATGGCCTGGACTCTCCCAAAGAAATCCAAGGGTACTAGAAGAGCTCTTTGTTGGAATTCAGACCCTAGCCCTCTTTTTTATCTCAGTTTGTTGCATGTTGAATAGTAAGTTGCATTTTACTGTAAAGGTGACTGCATTTTTCTTATGGGGCCTTCAGGGTAAACAGCCGATCATTTCCATCTGTGAACACACATGTAGCTTGTGTTTGGGGAGAGTGCCTGGTGCTTCAGAAGTCATTATTTTTTCTGTAATGTTTATTCTCCATGGTTGTGCCTGGATAGATTCTATGCCCCAGTGCTGGACGAAGATCGGTAGCTTGTAATTCCAGCTGAATGTGTTACAGATGAACGTAGGCTGGGTAGGAGCGAGTGATGGATCAAGAAATAGCTTTTAATTTTACATAAATTGGTTTTCTACTTTGCTCTGGGGCAGAAGTTTGCAGCCCAAGGTCATGTAAGATGTTGCTCATGATTTGGAAGAACATCAGTCCTGGAAAGTGCCTGGCAAGACAGAACTCAGTTTTTCAGACCCTGCCTCTCATTGGCTGACTTGGGGCAATTAAAGATGGCGTCTCTAGGCTGGGATTGCTGTCCTTATCTTTCAACCGGCGGGGTACACTGGAGATTAAAAAAGGCAACTATAATTCCAGATTCTGTAAGGACAAAATTTGCATGGCATTTATCAAATGTGCCTCCCCCCCACCACCACCCTTTATATCCCCAACAAATTGCATAATGATGGTGATGGTATATTGCATTGGCACAGAAGGGAAAATTAGAAGTTCTCTTTTAGGCAAGCCTCACAAATCTCCTTCTATAGAAGAGCTCTAAACTCCAGCAGGCTTAACTGGAATTAATAATCCAAACTGGAATTGCAGGAGGTCCATCAGAAAGAGGAAAATGTTCTCGTTTCACACCTTGCCTGAGCTCCAGAGGTGGGAGCAGCTAATTTCAGTGTTAGACACAGGTTTCAGGTTTAGGATACAATTATGAAAGTTTTTAATGTGATTTTCTTAGTTCAGGTTTTAGTATTGTGGACCATGTAGTCAAAAGAATTGTTGTTAGCTACTGTTGAGTCTCTGGTGCTGTAATGCCTAAGGCATTTGACTGCTAAATAGAAGGCTGGCAGTTCAAACCCACCAGCCACTCCTCGGAGGGAAGATTGGACAGCCTACTTCCGTAGTGATGTTGTTGTTGTTGTTGTTTGCCGTCGAGTCAGCCCTGACTCATAGCGACCCCTCCGTGGGTTTCCGAGGCAGTATCACTATGGAAGTAGGATTGCCCAACCTTCCTTCCGAGGAGTGGCTGGTGGGTTTGAACCGCCAGCCTTCTGGTGAGCAGTCAAGTGCCTTAGGCACTATGCTACCAGACCTCCGTAATGATACCACCTTGGAAACCCAAGGAGGGGTGCTATGAGTCGGTCTGACTTGATGGCAGTGAGTTTGGTTTGGTTTTTGGTCCTGTTGAGTCAGCCCCGTCTAGCCCGTCTCTTGGTGATCGTATGCACAATGGAACAAAGAGCTGCTCAGTCCTACTCCGTCCCTACGACCGGTTGCACATTGGACTGTGTTGCCTTAGGATTGCCATTGGCTGATGTTGGGAAGCAGGTTGCCAAGCCTTTCTTCATAGTCCATCTTAGTCTGGAAGCTCTGCTGAAACATACTAAGCATCATAGCAACACACAAGGCCCCACATGCAATTGCCCAGGAATTGAATGGAAGGCAAGAATTCTCTCACTGAACTGCCAGTGCCCTCAGTCTAAAGAATTACCTCAGACTAAAGAATACCATATCTGAATCCTGATTTGCCAAGCTGTGATCTTTGTCAATATGTTTAACCACTCTGCTTCAGTTTCCTCATCTATTAGATGGCCATAAATGATAGCTCCCTCACTAGCTCATGGTAAAGACCAAATGAAAATGGAACAGAAGGCATTCAGCCAGAGCTTTGTATACACACTTAATAAAAGGCACCAATACAGATATTGGAATATGATTGAATTGTTTATTCTTATTCTAAAATTCCATATAATCAATTAATAGTGGAAATCTTAAACAATAGGACCTCATTATCCTTTAGCTGGAATTTCATAGAAGCACAAAAAGAAATGGACTTTTCAAATGTTAAACATTAATGAGGTAAATTGAGAAAGCTAAACAGAAATTAAAAAGTAGCTCTGAGTTGTTGATAAGCTAGACAAAAAGCATAGAAATGAATGAATTTTGACAAGATAATTGGATGGAAAACATAAACAAGTCGCTAATGGGGAAGGATTATTTTGTGCCCAAATCCATATATTCAAGCAATGATTACTTTTTTACAATCATTTTCTGTAAGAGAAATCAAAGCTCTAAAATATAGCATTTAAAAAATAGCATTACCACTGTTTAAGGGAAGATTAATCCATTAAATGCCTATCTTGTTAAAATGGCTTGGTATCAATAAATGGTATCCATTAACATGGCTTACAAAGTAGACATTTTGAGTAACATGAAGAGAAAATTTATTTCCCAAGAATATAAAAGTATAATAAAAATAGCTGGCAATAGATTTTTTAAATCGTTTGTGGCCAGACTTTATAAAAGTATGATTGTCACAGTTTGCTAAAGTGGACCTGAAAATAAATAAATAAAGGAAGGAAGAAAAAGAGAGAACCAGACCCAATGATGAGAAATTACTGCAGAGTTTGTGAGAAGGACATGAAAGAAAAATTTTGAGTGAAAACCCACTGAACCAAGAAGTCGTAATTGCACTTTCATCACGAGACCTTGGGGGGGATTTTTTTGTGTGTGTGTGTTGTTAGGGGCTATGAAAATGTCTTGAAGAAATGCCCAGGGCTCAGTTAATAGAAGGTACTTTATTGAATTTCAAAGTGATGTTGCAGGTGTACCCTGATAGGAAACTTGTAAATTTGGGTCAAGTAAGGAAAAGTATGCATATGGTGAATTGAAACACAATGATTGATGCATGACTGGGACAGGTCGAGTATAATTGGGGTTGACTTGGGGAATCCCTCCCAGAACGGCATTGCATGAACCAAGTTTGTGGCTGCCATCATGTGCTTTGTAATTTGGTGTTTCCCTCTTGCTATGCTTTTCAAGGTTGATTGGAAGTATTAATTTAACTACTTCCTAATCTCCTTGTGGAAAGTGATACCTGTATTAGGCAAGGCCTTTTTGCATGCAAATGTAAAAACCCAAGTCAGACTAGCAAGTGAAAGGGGGAAAAGTCTGTTGGCTCACAGAACTTGAAAGTTCAAGGGTTAGCCTGGTCGCAGACACAGCTACAATTAGGCAATCAAAATGATGTCATCAGAGTTGGTCTTACTCCATTTTTATATACTGCTTTCTTCTTGTGTTGGCTCCATTATTAGTCACACTTTCTTTTTGCTAAGGCTTGATGGCTTCTGATAGCCACAGATTCACTTGCTTACAGATTAGGAACCCCTCGGGGGGGAAAAAAGAGTAGCTCTTTGATAATTCCAACAAAAGTCACTGAACTGATTGAATGGCTTGGGTCATTTGTTTTTACTTGAACCAATCACGGTGGGTATAGGGAATGGAAATACAGTGATTGGCTGAGAAGGAATTTTATGCCCTCTTCTAAATCCGTGGTGGATAGAGTTGGCTCTATTGACATTCCGTTGTTCTAGAGTAGACAGGGACTAAAGTATTTGTAAATTTCAATTTTCCCTTTAGAAGATGGGGAAGAGGATCGTCAGTAGACATTTTACCCCATATCATCTTAAAGAGAGTGACTCATGTCTTAATTTTAGTATTCAGTCAGTCTGTTGGTTTAGTTTTAAAAATAAAAAAAGAAAGAAAGAAAAGAAACACTGCCTTAAGAGTTGAGCGACTTGGCATTGAGTCCAGCCCTGCTACAATGCCATTAACTGGTTTGTAAAGCTTGAGTAAGCAGTATAAATAAATTTGTTTTTCATCAGAAACCATAGAAAGTTGGGCTAGAATATTTTTGTGGTTCTTTATATCTAGAAAAGTCTATATTTCAAAGTTAAAATTCATCTTTGAAGTGATTTTCATATTATGCCCATTTCATGGATAGGTGTGTTCTACATTATCAGTATTGCCTGATAAAATTTTCTGCAATGATGAAAATATTCTGTCTGTGGTGTTCTATAAGGTAGCTGTTGAGTAATTGAAATGTGGCTAGTATGATTGAGAATTTGAACTTTTTATTTTGTTTCAGTACAATTATTTCAAATTGAAATAGCCACGTGGGACAAGTGTCGACTGTGTTGGACAACTCAGCTCTAGGTTAATGGCCAAGTAGAGTTACATGGATTTTGGACAAGTGAACCATGATTGAAGGCTTCTGCCTATAGTGAATAACAAGTGCATTTTTCATTCAGAATTTGTGGTTAATATAAAAAGCACTGCCCATTCCAACAATGTCGGAAGGACTTTTGTCTCCCTATGTTATCTCCCAACCCCTTCAACCAAAAGAGAAAAAAAAAAAAGTTTTAAGTGTTGGAGGTTGATTATTTTATTGTGGTTCCTCATGTATCTGCAGGTGGTGTGAAGGAATGGAAATAATGCTTAATTATGAGTGAAAAGGTTTGGGTTCTGGTCTCAGTTTTGCCAGTAACTACTTAGACGTGTGACCTTTGGCTAGTCATTTTTCCTTCCTGGGCTTCAGTTTTCTCATCTGGAAAATGAGGGGGTGGAATTAAAATGATCTCTAGATCTATTCCAGATCAAAGTTTCTACAATTGTAAGTCTTTTTCTTCATTCTCATGGCCAGGATAGTGGCTGAGCGTTTCTCTTTGTGTCATCACTAACAGTAAGTACAGATGATTGGAAGAATTGAGGAGATAACTAGGACTGTTACCAAATTTAAATTGGGGATGTTATAAAACCTACCAAATACCTACTGAGTATGAAGGTACCCTGAGGAAAATGAAGTTCTGGTTCAATATCATTTAGTGTTCTAATCCTAGATAAATCCAGAAGAGAATGAACAGGTAGAATTAAATAATCACATATAGGGGATAAAAAAGTTAGTTTAATGTCAGATGAGCTTGTGTTGCTTCCGTAGTTGAAATTCCTGTGGAGATAAAAGCTTTGGAGAGACTGTTGGTAGAATGGGCCAACATGAAGAATACTGAATGAAAGACAAGGGCAAAGATTGTTAACATCATGGATCTTGAAAAATTGGTTGTCCAGTAAAATCTTAACTACTGCCACTTGACAAGCCTGAAGAGAAAAACTGAAAGATAAGACTTTATTTCGAACCCAGGGAAGCTAGGGTTAAGGAAGGATGTTTGAAGTGACTTCATCCGTAGAAGGTTGAATTTTGAAGGAGGAGATGAATCACAAATGAAGAGAAAGAGGAAGGAAAGAACATTGGCCAGATTTGCAAGAGCAGGTAGGAGGATTTGAAGTGTTCCAAAGGACAGTGTGGTAGGATGTGTCAAACGAGTACAGAGGGGGGAGAGGCATCAGCTGGGGCTGAATAGAAACAAGCTGTTTATTTGGTGATTTAATTTTGATGTTCAGTAGTGACGTGTGATAATTGTGTTGTTATCATGTGATAATGTGACAGAGTTAAAACATTTATTGATGTGGTCATGCTAGCAAATTTCCGTTGTAAATAATAACTCCAATTCCCTGTCTCCATAGGATCATACAGGCCTGGCTGCATCCTATAGCTTTATTTTCGTTTTTTAACTGGCTATCCTTGTGTATGGGAAAAGTCATTTCCAGAGATTTGTTTTCTTTGCAAAAAAACTTCTAAAAGTGTTAATTGCATTTTTCAAAACTCTTATGTAATTATTTAAAATTATTCTACAGACACCATAAATCAGAACTTTTCCCATTATATTGCTGAGAAACATTTATGACCTGTTTAGACAGTTTTGATTTATAGGTTTAGGAAACAAGAATATAGAAACCATTGCCAGGTTTTAATTTGGAAATTTCTTTAGCCACGTCTGTTTCTGCAGAAAGGGGAGAAAGAAAGCTGGTAGGAGAGGTGGTTGGGGAAGTACCACAACCTAGTGAGATGCAAGAAAAAGAGGTATAAGACTTGCTTTGGGGTTCTCTCTTTGAAATTAGCTGTTGGCTTGTCTTTCACTTTTTTTTTACTCTTTCTAAGCATTTCTTTTCTTTTGTTGTTGTTGTTGTGTAAGTATATAGATATATATTGAGGTAGTCTGCTGCCTTAAAGATTTATAGCCTTGGAAACCCAATGGGATCGCTGTGAGTTGAAATGAACCCGATGGCAGTGAGTTTTTGTATATATAAGCCCTGGTGGCACAATGATTAAGTGGTAATCTGCTAACCAAAAGCTGAGTAGTTCAAACCTACCATTAGCTCCATGGGAGAAAGATCGGGAGTTCTGCTCCCATGAAGATTATAGTTTAAGAAACCATATGGGACAGTTCTACTCTGTCACAGGGGGTCACTTTGAGTCAGAATAGAGTAGATGACACCAAACAGGTATGTATGTAATTGTGTGTATCTGTATCTATATCACAAAACATTTGACATTTTCACTTTTTTTATAAGCACAATTCAGTGACATTGGTTATGTTCATCACATTATACAGCAGTAACCACTATCTGTTTCCATATTTTTCTACCCCCATTAACCGAAGCTCAGTGCCCCTCTCAGGTTTATTTTTAAGCACAAGTTCCATGTAACTGGGTGCCTGACTCTGAGGGAGTTACTCAACTTTTATAGACCTCAGTCTCCTCATCTATAAAGTGTGAAATAATAATAGGATCTTCTTCACAGGGATGTGGTAAAGATTAAATGAATATGTTCATTTATGCATTCAAAAACATTTGTGTATGAAATGCCAGCTAAGAACCAGGCATTGTTAGGTGCTAAGGGGAGCAGGAGGAGCCTGCTCTGGATGGAATTGTGTCCCCAGAAGTATGTGTTTGTAAATCCTAACCCTATACCAGTGGACATCATCCCATTTGGGACTAGGGTTTTCTTTGATACGTTAGTGAGGTCATTCTAACGTAGGGTGTGTCACAAACCAATCACTTTTGAGATATAAAAGGAGCAGATTAGACAAAGAGAAGCAAGCATAGATGGCAAAAGATAGATGAAGATAGATGTCCACATGAAGATAGCTGAAGAATCAAGAAGCAGAAGCTGAAGAGACACACAGACTTTCTCTCAGAGCTGAAAGAAGAAAGGCCTTCCCCTAGAGCTGGTACCCTGAACAGAAAATAAATTTCTGTTCATGAAACCACCTACTTGTGTTGTAACTCAAAAACTCAAACTTACAAGCAGTGAGTCGAGTCAGACTCATAGTGACCCCCATTGGGTTTCCAAGACTGTCAACCTTTACGAAAGTGGACTGCCTCATCTTTTCCACAGACCAGCTAGCTGGTGGGTTTAAACCAGTAACTTACTAGTTACACACCAAATGCCTTGACCTCTACACCATAGCAGCCCTAAAAAACTAAGAGCCCTAATTGACTGTGTGACTGTCCTCTCGGTGGTTTCATTCTCAAGCTGATGGTAAATGTGAATAATTCCTGGCATGGAACAGAGCTCAGAAATTTCTGGATGATAGCAATAGCACTCCACTTAAGGAGCTCTGGAGCTCTGGTGGCTCAGTGAATAAGGCATTTGGCTGCTAACCAGAAGGTTAGCAGTTGAAACCGACAGCTGCTCCCTGGGAGAAAGATAGGGCAATCTACTTCCTTGAAGATTTACAGCCTTGAAAGCACAGTAGGGGTCACTGTAGGTTGCAGTCAACTCAATGATAGTGAGTTTGGAGCTTTGGGTTTTTTTTTGTTGTTGTTGTTGTTGTTTTAAGAGTCTGTTTTACATTCAACATTATGTGTACCTTTAGTTTCACTCCCCATTTACCACGCCCAACACTAAGCCGGTCTCCTCCCCTCCCTGCCCAGTAACCCTCCCTCTGTGCCACTCATAGTTATGTACTCCTGTCTGTCCTGTATTTCCTCAGTGTGAATGTTGCCCCTCTGGTGCCCTGTGGGCTATTGCTCCAGGGGATGTATTTCCAAGTATGTGGGTGCGTCATCCTGGGTTGAGTGGTCTGCATGTACATCTTGTTAACTATTGGGCTGAGAGCCAGCCCCTGGGAGTGAGTTTTATTTTAGGTGCAGAGTGTATTCCAGGGGCGTAGTATTGGGGGTTCTCAGCAGACTCCATCCGACCAGTAATTCTGGTCATTATTGAGTTTTTGGATTTTGTTCCATGTTTTTCCTCCCACTCTATCCAGAATTTTTGTTTTTTAAGGTACTATGGTGGCATAGTGAGTAAGGCATTTGGTTCCTAACCAGAAGCCCAGTGGTTCAAACTCACCAGCTGCTCCAAGGAAGGAAGATGAGGCCATCTACTTCCATAAAGATTTATAGCCTTGGAAATCCAGTGGAGGTTGCTATGAGTCGGTATCGACTCAATGGCAGTGAATTTGGTTTGGTTTGAGTTAGGTATCATGAAACATTGAGACATACACATTAAAAAAAAATGATCTGAATGATTTTTCTTTTTAAAAAAAAAAAAAAATAGAACCTCAAATTTTCAAGTCATTGTTTAGGAAGCATTGTTTTTGTTTACGATGATGAAGTTTGGCAATGGATATTGGTGATGGTTGCACAACATGATTAATGTAATGGATGTCACTAAATTGCACATGTGAAAAATATTAAACTTGGCAAGTGTTGCATTATACATTTCTATTATATATGTTTTCACAACAACAAAAATCAATCAGACACACAAAAAAACTGATCACAAAATTCTTCAGATGGTATGATTCAAAGAGTTTATAGATGAAAAAATTGTGTTTGTCAGGGGAGCATGGGGAAGAGTTAATATTCTGGACCAAAAAATCAAGATGAAAGAAAGTATCAGCAGGCAGAAATTCTGGGTCAGAATGACAAAGACTTTAATGGGAATGAAAGTAAAGTCAAGTCCACTGAACAAGTGCCCAATGAGGAGCTCTCACCTGACAGCAGTTCGTGTGAAAGTCAGTTAGGGGATGATTGTGAATCAGTAGGACCCAGATGTGACATGATGGTGACAAGAACTGAGGGAACCAAGGACTTGAGGCTACATTAATAGAATAAGGAGGAATGGTGCCTCTGCCTTCCTCGACTACCCAGATCACCCCCAGTGGGCCCTGCTCATTTCTAAGCACTAAGGCACTTAACTGCTAACCAGAAGGCTGGTGGTTCAAACCCACCAGCCACTCCTCAGAAGGAAGGTTAGGCAATCTACTTCCATAGTGGTACGGCCTCGGAAACCCAAGGAGGGGTCGTTATGAGTCAGGTATGACTCGACGGCACATAACAACAACAACAACATTTGAAGAGGGTCACTGGCACACCAGGGTGGAAGACCTTACATATCAAACACTGGCTAAGTGTTCTAAACCAAACTGGGACCTCTTGAGAGCTTTAGGTTGGAGGAGCAAAACAAAGACCAGTGTGCACTTAGGATAAGAAGGGGCAGAGATGCTATAGCATGGAGGCTAAATAATACATAAAGAGAGGCTATGCTTCTTTTTCTAGTTTCTGAGCCTCAATTCCTGGGACTCGGTCTTCCTTTTCTGTAGGAAGGCGCATAGTCACCCTGTGGAAGAATTACCTATATGACATTGAAATAAAAACAGAACTCTAAAGCACAGATGAGAACTTTAAGGGAAAGAGAGTAAAAGTAAACAATGATAAAACAAGGACAGAGATAGTGAGATTGATGACAAAATGTGAAGTATGTAACCATTTCAGTAAACTGTACTTGTAGAGAATTGTTGAAAAAATACAGCACTGATGACATGTTTTATATGTGAACCTTTGCTTTCATCCTCAACAGTAGATAATACTGTTCCCGTTTTACAGATGGGAAGATTGATCCTGTTAAAGGTTGAATAACTCATCCAAGGTTGCCTGGCTAGTAAGTGGTGCTGTGAAAACTCAAATTCTGTTCTTAATCAGTGTATGTAGTGCAACTTCTATCACGTGAAATGCAGTTGAAGAAACAGAGGGTATCTAGTTTGGTGATGAAAGGGCAAAGTGGACCATAATGTGGGTCTTTAAATATTTGAAGGAGTGTCTAAAGCAGCTACTACTGTGGTAGCCACCAGTCTGTATAGCTACTGAACACGTGAAATTTGATTAGTGTCACTTATTGAAATAACAACAATTTAGATATATTTAGTTAAATAAGATATAGTAATAAAATTTACACTTGTTTCTTCTTTTTTTTTTAATATGGCTACTAGAAACTGTAAAATGGCATATGTGTCCCATACTATATTTTTTGGAGGCATTGCTGGTTTGAAGGGTTGTTTTTTGCTTTGGGTTTCCAAGGCTGTAAATCTTTACAGAAGTAGATCTCACCATCTTCCTTCCACAGAGCAGCTGGTGGGGTTGAACCACTGACCTTCTGGTTAGCAACCAAATGCCTTATCCACTATGCTACTAGAGCTCCTTACTGCTTTTTAGGTAGGAGAAGCAAAACCAAGAGCATTGTGTAGATGCAGTAGGAAGGAAGTAAATAGCCTCTGCTGTCGGGTTTGACGTGGTTTCTAACTCTAAAGTGCCCGGTATTGGGGAAGCTTAACAGAAGCAGGGGTCCTACTACCTTTATATCTTGGCTGTGACCTTCTTCTAAGTTTTCCCTGGTCTTTGTCTTTCTTAAGGAGCCCTGGTGATGCGACAGGTAAGTGGTTGGCTGCTAACTGAAATGCTGGTGGTTCCGACTTACCCAGTGGTTCCACTGGAGAAAAACCTGGTGATTTGCTCCTGTAAAGATTACAGCCTAGAAAATGCTCTGGGGCAGTTCTCCTCTGCCACATTGGGTTGTCATGAGTCAGAATTGACTTGACATCACTTTTTTTTCCCCTCTGTCTTCCTTTATTGTCAGTTACGAGGCTCTGGAGGCAGAGCCAAATAGAGAGGTGACTGCTTGGGCAATGGAAATCCAGTTTCAGGATGTTCTCGTATTGGCAACTGCTTAGGAAACTGCTTTTCCTGCCTTTCCAATCCTTCAGAAGGATTCTTTTCATTTGACAAAATTAATAACACAATGAAAGGTCTTTTTTTTTTTTTTTTAACTCCTAAAAACCCACTGCCATTGACTGGATTCTGACTCATAGCTAACCCTATTGGGTTTCCAAGCTGGAAATCTTTACAGAAGTAGATTGCCTCATCTTCCTTCCATGGAGCCGCTAGTGGGTTTGAACCACCAACCTTCTGGTTAGCAGTCAAATTCCTTAGGCACTGAGCAAATTCCTGATATTACCTACCTTTAGTCTGTTCAGTCGTGTGGCACTAAGTGACTTAAGTTTACTCATAGCTAGAAAATCTAAAGTTTATTTGTGTCATCACTGAATAATAGTTTGTATTCTTTCTTTCTTTTTTTAACTTGCAAAGAATCTGATCCTGGATTGCCATGTTGTTGTTGCTGTTATGTGCCGTCAAGTCAGCCCTGACTCATAGCGACCCCTCCTTGGGTTTCCGAGGCAGTATCACTACGGAAGTAGGATTGCCCAACCTTCCTTCCGAGGAGTGGCTGGTGGGTTTGAACCGCCAGCCTTCTGGTTAGCAGTCAAGTGCCTTAGCCACTATGCTACCAGAGCTCCCTGGATTGCCATATACAAATGTATTTTTTGCATGCGAGGTCACTCAATCATATAATCATCAACAGGATTTTCTCCACTGACTTGGCAATGTAGAGCTGCTTCTTTTGTCATTTGTCATTGAATGTTCATCTTACATGCAGAGATGCTGTTCTTTGACATGTACTTAACTACTTTTTCTTAACATTCTGCTATCGACCATAGGTGCAGAAAGGACAGAAAATGCACAATTTGTCACTTGGACCTTCAAGTTTAAAGAAAACACATCCATGAAACATAAAGGAAATATAAAAAGAAAGAAAGGAAGGAAAGACAAAAGGAGGAAGGGAAGAAGGAAAAGAAGGAAGGAAGACATCAGTTCATATATCTGTTGAGATGGTGCTATGTACAGGGCATTGTTTGGCATTTAGTGGGTTAGTTGAATATTTGGTGTAATGCTGAAATTTACTGCATAGGCAGTAAATGTATAGGAACTCAGTGAAGTGCATCATCCCACATTTCCAAGTTAATGGAAAGATAACTAGGTTAGTGGCCTCTCCCCTCTCTCAAGTGTTCTATGTGTTTGCCTTTTTATCATGGAAGATGATCTTGCCTACTAGAGGAAAACTTTTAAATTTAAACTTGGCTCCCTTTTCCCTTTCTAGAACATTCAGTTTCATAGAACTAGACAGGACTTATCTGTTTTTTTTCTTTGCTCTCCCCCACTTAGTTCATAATGAATAAGTGAATGAATTAGTAAGACTGCCTTCACTCCAGAGCAGCTGGTGCCTTAGGAGAAAGCACACCTAGACTAGAGTTGCCATGGAATCAATTCTTACTCATGGCAGCCCCATAAGTTTCAGAGTAAATCTGTACTCCATAGGGTTTTCAGTGGCTGATATTTTGGAAGTAGTTTGCCAGGCCATTCTTCTGAAGTGCCCCTCTGGGTAGATTGTCACTTGGACCTCCAGTCTACCCAGAGGTAGTTAGTAGCCAAGTGTGTTAACCATTTCACCACCAAGGGACTCCACAGTGAGATTAGACCTCATGGTTCAATAGTGTCTAAGGCATCTGACTGCTAACCAGAAGGCTGGTGGTTCAAACCCACCAGCCACTCCTCAGAAGGAAGGGTGGGCAATCTATTTCCATAGTGATACTGCATCTGAAACCCAAGGACGGGTCGCTATGAGTCAGATCCCACTTGACGGCAGTGAATTTGACTTTGATAGAGAGAGGGAATGAAGTGTGAAAGGTAAATGGTATTCTTGACTCTGCTGATTTTGTTAAAGTCAGGTTTACTCTCCCAGGAATCAAAGAAGAATTAGCACACAGCCCTTAATGCTTTGGAAGTTTGCCTCTAATGGATGTGCGTTCCCTTCATGTTTTGGTTTACTTAATTGTACAATAAGATATTCATGTCTGATGTGATTTACTTAAATTCTTTGTGACCAAGATGCCTAATCCTTGAGTCTCTGCTCCTTAGTACCATGCTAATAGTTACCAACTAGCATATCAGAGTCATCCCCAGAAAAATTCATGTCTACTTAATGAAAATTTCTGGGTAAGGTGAGGAACCACCAGTGGAGAGCATGCTAGGATAGGACATCAACCTAAACTTAGGAAAAAAGTAAGTGTTTGCCTGTGTGTGTGTGTGTATGACAAGCTGAGGTCAAAGCTGGGAGAGAGCCATGTCAAATATTGGACATGAACTCGCTGAAGAAGAAGAAGAGACACTATGCTCAAAATAGGGAGAATAAGGAGAGGAAGAGATGGATGAATTTTTGAGATAGGAAATACAGAGTGAATTTAGGATAAATAAGAAAAGCTGTTTGATCTCACAGGAAGGGAGATAAAACATGAATTCAGATTACTTCAGCTGCATCATATCTCTTACAGTTCACCATGTTGTAGCTCCTGTTACCTCCCATGTGAGCATTTGCACATACTTTTTTCCTTGGCAGAAATGCCTTTTTCTCATTCTGCTTGTCCAGCTAACTACCTGGAACAAGGCTTTATCCTGACATATTCTGTATAATCTGTCTTATCTTAAAAGTAAGTTCCCTATCCCCTTAGGCCATGGTAGGAGCCCTTCTTCTCTGCTCTTAACATGCCTCAGTTTCATCAGCAAATGATGATTATTGACCCGTCATGTGCTTTATACTATGCTAGGTGCTCTCTCATAGCATGGGCAAGTCTTCTACAGAATGCAGTTATGATACAGGGTCACACAGTGAAGGAAGAGTGGGTTCTTTGGAAACACATTGAAGGAGAACCTAATTGAGACCTGAGGGCTCAAGGAAGACCTCTCTGGGGGCTGGTGGTGGAGGGATAAGGCTGGAGAGGCAAGTGGGACAAAAGTAGGGTAGCTGAGAATGAGACTACTTCTTCATGGTCTTGTTGCCATGCAAAGATTTGATGTAGAGATGTAATGTTAGGAGCAGAGTAACACGATCAGATTTACAGACATCTCTCTGACTACAATGTGGAGAACGGATTTGAAGAGACAAAGCTTCAAAGGAGAGGTGACTTAATATTAAAGTCTTTCAAGCAAGAGACAAAGATGGCCTGGACTAGGTTAGCGGCAATGAGATACAGAGAACCAAACCAAATTTTATGAGATGCTTAGAAGGTAGAATCTGTGGGACTCTGTCATTGATTAGAGATGGAGAAGGGAGAATTAGCCACAACCCAGTGTCTGGCCAATGGTGCCATTCACTGAATTAAGGAGTTTTGTATCAAAGAGGAAAGAGTGATGAGCTCAGTTTGGGAAATGTGAAGATACAGCCAAGAAGTGATGGGTCAATGAAAATATGATGAGAGTCCTAATAGCTGTGGAGCTGAAAGGAAACCAAGACCTTTTTCTCACTCTGTGAATGATGCTGTGAAATTAGAGAGGGGTCAGACCCAGGGTATACTTGGAGCCATGTCACGTATAGAGTCAGCTTCATTGAGGAGATGGCAGTGCAGAAAGGACAGCATTCCAGTTTTCTTTCAACTCAGAGCCCTGCAAGAAGGCTAGCCATGCACAAGGCAGTGCCAGAAGTCTGCATTGGCATCACCACAGTGGAACAGGCTCTTGTTGTTTGGTGTCATTAAGTCAGTTCTGACTCATAGTGACATTGTACACAACATAACAAAACACTGCTCGGTCCTGCACCATCTTCACAATTGTTACTGTTTGAGTCCACTGTTGAAGCCACTTGGTCAGTGCACCTTGTCAGCAGTCTTCCTCTTTTTCAGATGACCCTTTACTTTACCAAGCATGATGTCCTTTTCCTGATAACATGTCCAAAGTACGTGAGATCAAGTCTCACCATGCTGTCTTCTAAGGAGCATTCTGGCTGTACTTCTTCCAAGACAGATTTGTTCTTTCTTTTGGCAGTTCATGGTATATTCAGTATTCTTTGCCAACGCTGTAAGTCAAATGTATCAATTCTTCTTTGGTCTTTCTTACTTATTGTCCAGCTTTCACGTGCACATGAGGCAATTGAATATACTGTGGCTGGGGTCAGGCACTCTTACTCCTCAAAGTAACATCTTTGCTTTTTAACCCTTTAAGAGGTCTTTTGCAGCACATTTGCCCAGTGCAATATGTCCTTTGATTTCTTGGCTGCTGCTTCCAAGGATATTGATTGTGGATCCAAGTAAAATGAAATCCTTGACAAGTTTAATATTCTCCCCATTTATCATGATGTTGTTTATTGGTCCAATTGTGAGGATTTTTGATAGAACATGTACTGGCCATGAATTTCCAAAGATGACAAGCCTAAAGAACTGGCACACACTCTGGCTTGGGGACAGGTGGCATTGTCCTTCTCCACTTGTTGATTTATTGGCGTGAGGAGGTGTAGACTACTAGAGAAGTAATTTGCATTTTCAGATATTTCAAAGGCTTTATTCTGATGCCACTTATTTGCTAAGTAGCTACAGCAAAATCCATGCATCTCATTCTCTCCTTTAACAAAGCTCCCTTTAGGTATTTAAAGTTGAGATTGTAAAATGTGGATGATAGTTTCTCTGGAATTAAATCAAAGATAACCAAATCCTTTCTGAGGGAAATGTATTCCAAGGAAAAGAATGCAAAGGAACCATCTGGCAAACAAATCCTTGCCTCTGTTTCTAACCTGCATTTCTTCACCAGGTGGCAGTCTTAAAACACTTCCCCTGTTATTATTTAATTCTGTTCTGTCATTATTTAATTCTCATCATAATTAAGTGAGATAGGCAGGATGGGTAATACTTCTCTGATTTTATGTTACAGGAAACAGGTTCACAGAGGATGTCTAAGTCCTGACAGCCAGTTGGTATCTTTTGAGATCACAACCCTCAGTGAAACTGGACTGCTCCCTTTGTCCTCCCAGGCTCATTGCTAGCCCTCACTCCAGTCTCTCTAGCTTAGCATATAAGGTAAAAATCTCATATGGAGTTATTCAAATCCCAACTCCCCCACCTGCTAGCAGTGAGATATTACTAAAGTTATTTTAATTTTTGGAGCCTCAGTTTTCTTGTTAAATGGACATACTACATTTTTCATAAAGTTGCTTTGAATATTAAGGACATCTTGGGAAGTGCCAAACCCATCATGAACTCATAATAAATATTTGCTGTATATTCTAGTCATCCTGTTACCAGCTACCAGCCCTGCCTTCATTTCTCCTTTCTTAATCAAGCCTTTTCTGAGGTCACAGTACCTACATCCCAAATTGTGACTGGCAATCTTTTATGTTTCCAACATCCCCACCCCCACCCCAATCTTACTGGCTATAGTCTTTGTTTTCTTAGCTACTGTCCAGAAATTTTCTGAGCTTTGTAACCAGTGCGTGAAGACGCCAAGTAAAGTAGAGGCCTGAACCCTGGAGGACAAATGCACATCCCAGCTCTTCCATTCACAAGCCAAGTGACCTGGGACAGATCCCCTACCAGCTACTAACATCTGAGGGTTTCCTGACCTAGACATATTTAAATGGACTGAATGTTAGTCATACTTTGGGTCAAACACTCACATCAGTGCTCTCAAATCAGGAAGAAATGTTTTTTAAACTCCTCAAAAAGTAATAAAAGGTAAATCTGCCCACCCTAAGCCAGAAAATTGTTGCCCCTTTACAGATGAGGAATTTTTTGACTCGCCTACTTCACTGATGAGTGGCGAAGATTGAATTCAAACTCATATCCCTCAAGCTCCAGTGCTCAGTTAACTTTCTTTGTGTGAAATAGAGGCAATAGAATTCCTGCCTCATAGATGATCATGAGGATGGTGAGATCATCTGTGGCAAGGCTTTGTAGCTTCAGAAGCCTGGCCTCAGGTAAGGAATATTGCTGGTTGCTGCTGTTACACTGTACACCATAACATATATATGTTACGTATATATAACCAGGAAGGGGTCAGGGTTCCCATAAAATAGAGAGGAAGGGAATAAGAGAAGTTGGAGGGTAGAACAAGTTAGTACTAATACAATGGTGAGTGGTTGAAAAAGCGTGTCTGATAAAAATTAACCACAGAGCTCCCTGATTCCAAAGGTCTGACCTGTTGGGTGGTAACATTATATAGATGTGTCCTGACCCATCTCAAAAATTGGACAGCACTGAGTTTAATTAAGATCAATTAGACATCCCTCCTATTGTTCAGACACAATGCCTTACTTGTTTGAAAAGAGAGTAGTTTTCTAAATGACCTGTACACTTCCTGCTTAATATGTTGCTTTTCCTCATGAGGGATGAAATGCCATTTTAAATAATTAATAAATAAAGCATTGGCCTGCAGGTTAAACTATACACTTTCATGAATGCATTTTCTCAAGCTAAAAGTTCTTAGACCCTAAAACATGTCTGCTGTCTTTGAGATGTGCCTTCTTCCAAATTGCCCTTGCAGTCCAACCTAAATCTTGCCTTGTAGTTTCAACCAGAGATGTAAAAGCTATCCTCCAATACTAGCTATTTGTGGATTGTACTACGGATCACAGGTTGATGATGTTTACAGGGCTTATGGCCTACAGCAAATCAGAATAAAAGCTTTGGATATTTGGCATGTGTTTTTCAAAAAAAGCTTTTTCTGTTGTCATTCCCTGATTTACTGTTGATATGATAGTGTCCAAGATTCCCAGGCTCTAAAATCTTGGTTATAGTTTTTACCATATGCCTGCTAGTATTATATAAGACCTTAACTGGCATTTGACTGCTAACCACAAAGTTGGCGATTCAAACCCACCACCTGCTCCATGGAAGGAAGATGGGAAAATCTACTTATGTAAAGATTTACTAGGCATGTGAGTTAAACATTTACCTCAAGTAGACACATGCCCTGGAGAGAACAATCATGGGAGAAGGAAGGGCTGCTTATGCACAGGGAGACAGCTCAGGGGGCAGGAGAGTATGGAGGAATGGACACTGGGAAGTGGTAACTATGGGGAGGAAGTGGGAGGGGAGCTGTTGCATTGTGGTAAACTGTGGTCAATGACATGAGACAAAGTATATGTGAACTGCTGTATGGAAAGTGAATTTGCTCTGTAAATCTTCACCCAAATCACAATAAATTAAAAAAAAAAAAAAAAAAGAATGGTTAAAAAATAAAAAAAGATTCACTGCCTCGGAAACCCAATGGGGGCCACTGTGATTTGGAATCGACTTGATGGCAGTGGGTTTGGTTTTAGTTTGGTTTAACTATAAGCAAGAAAATCCAAAAAGCCCGAAACCAAACTCACTGCTGTCTGTCGAGTCGGATCCAACTCATAATGACCCCTTCTTGGGTTTCCAAGGAGGTATCACTATGGAAGTAGATTGCCCAACCTTTCTTCCAAGGAGTGGCTGGTAGGTTTGAACCACGAGCCTTCTGGTTAACAGTCAAATGCCTTAGGCACTACACCACCAGAGCTCCCAAGCAAGAAAATAGCTAGTGGTTATGTTTTGGTTACCTTGTGCCACCCTAACAGAAATACCACAAGTGGGATGGCTTTAACAAATAGAAGTTTATTCTCTTACAGTTTGGAGGGTTTAAGTCCTAATTCAAAGTGCCATCCTCTAGGGGCTGGGTGAAAGCCTCTCCTCCTTCCTTCACCTCTGCCTCCAGCTCCCAGCCCACTGAAGCTGGAGGCTTTTCTTCACTCAGACAACTGCTGGCTGCTGAGGCTGACAAACCCAAGGTCTGCAAGTAAAAAGGCACAGTCCCAATGTTCCCAAACAACATGGCAGGCCATTAATTCAAGTCCGGAAGAAGTCCCAAGATAGGCAGCCCATTGCAGGCTGCTGAATAACGACTTGGCTACATGCAGAGTTCAAGCGTGCCCAAAAGCTGGAGACCTTTCCCAAAACTGTTCTTATATACAGGAAGCAGCCCACATCCCTAAGTGCAGCTACTCAGCTGCTCCAATAGATTCCACCATAGAGTTAATTACTAATCTCACCATAGGGAATAACTACCACCAGCTGCCCAGCCACTCAAACAGCCCCAGCCAAGTTGGCACACAACCTTAACTAACACAGCTTAGTACTCTGCTACTGGAACGTGTGTTTGTGGTAGGCAGTCAGTATTGATAGCAGCATCCCCAGCTCTTCTTTCCTCCTTTTCTTCATTTTTATTATTAAACACACCATAGAAGTCATTTCATCTAACTTTCTCTTTGTTTAGATGAACGTGTAGGCTAAGAGAGGTTAAGAGACTTGACCACAATCACACTGAATTTGTGGCAAAGTCATTAATGGAACTCTATGTCATATCTAGGTTCCTGGGTGGAACAAAGTGTTTGTGCTTGACTAGTAACCTAAAGGTTGGTGGTTCAGATCCACCCACCAGTACCAGGGGAGAAAGACCTGGCAATCTGCTTCCCTAAAGATTATAAGTAAGAAAACCCTATGTAGCAATTCTGCTCTGTATCACATGGTGTCACCATGTTTCAGAATTAAGTCAAGGGCAATGAATTGGTTTTTGGTTTATGTCATATCTAGTACTCCTATGCCATCCTAGAGTCACATGGACTGCATGATTCTAGTTTAGAATAAAATGATCTGCCTCTCTCTTTATTGGACTGTTGGGTAAGTCCCAATACTTAGAATTGTTTAGAAATTCTGTGAGCCTTGAACTAGTAGGACATAGAGACCAAGAGTTGCTTACCTTGTGCAGCCTATACAACTATGAGACCAGAAGAATTAGATGGTGCCTGGCTACCACTGTCATCCACTTGGAAGGGGATCTATGTAGGAGATCCTTGACAGAGAGGGAGAACAATGTGGAACAAAACTCAAAATCATTTGGAGGAAAAAAAAAGGTGGGGACCAGGTTTGCTGGTC
>NW_006921736.1:7138094-7139829 GCF_000298275.1 Orycteropus afer afer | reverse complement strand
TAAAGCTTCACCCAAATAACAATTTAAAAAAAAAAAAAAAAAAGAGTTGCTCACCTTGATGCATACTTCAGATTCTGTCCCTAAGTTCTACGGAACATCTTCTCTTTCCACCCACCCCCCCACCCCCGCCTTAAGAACTAGACCTCATAACTTTTTTATAGAAAAGAAAACAAATCTTTGGACTTTTATGTGGCTACTCTTAAAGGTAGATGTGTTTGTGTGTAATTGGTGACGATTAAGGAAAGGAAACTGTTGAGAGCTATGTTGATGTTGTTAGGCTGTGAAGTCAGTTCTAACTCTTAACAACTCTGTGCACTCTAGAGTGAAACACTGCGCAATCCTGCACCATTCTCAACAGTTGTTGCTATGTTGAGCCCATTGTTGCAGCTGCTGTATCAGTCTGTCTCCTTGAATGGCTTCCTCTTTTTCACTGACCCTCTACTTTACCAAGCATGGTGTCCTTTCCCAGGGACTGGGCCCTCTTGATCACATGTCCAAAGTAAGTGAGATAAAGACTTGCCATCCTCCCTTTTGAGGTGCATTCTGGCTATACTTTTTTCAGAACAGATTTCTTGGTTCTTTTGGTAGTCCCTGGTTGTTCAAATAATTTCTTTTAGAAGGATCAGCACAAGCCTGGTCCTTATGAGGCGGAGGTTAAATATGTTCCAGATGATAGCAATAGTAGTGGCACAACATGAAAAATGTCACCAATGTCCCTGAGCTGTAAATGGGGAAGTCGTTATGTTGGCAGATGTCTTGTTGTATATATTTTCACCACAATAAAAGTTAAAAAAAGAAAATAAAAATATCCCAAACGTGCAGTGTTCCAAACTGCTGTACCACTCTATCATCTCTAATAGTAACTCCTCCTCCATCCCTCAGTATTCTCCCTCTCACCTTCCGAAAGAAACCAGTAGCACTGCTGTTGAGTTGATTTGACTCATAGCAACCCCTCCTTGGGTTTCTGAAGTGGTATCACTATGAAAGTAGATTGCCCAATCTTTATTCCAAGGTGGCTGGTGGGTTTGAACCACCAGCCTTCTGGTTAACAGTCAAATGCCTTAGGTACTATCCCACCAAAGCTCCCACCTTAGAGTTCTCTATTTTATTGTAATTCTCAAAGAACTCATGAACTGCCAAGGAAATGGCTCTTGTGGTGGTGGAGGCTGGCAAGTCCCAAATCTGTGGGTCAGGCATTGGTCTGGAGGATTCTCCTTACTCATGTGGTTGCAGGGGCTGACAAACCTAAATCAGCAGGACAGACGACTGGCTGCTGTCTCAAGTCCCAAGAACCAGGGGTGAGATGATGATGAACAGTTTCAGGATCCAGAACAAGAGAGTGAACTTTGCCAGAACATTCACATATTTACCCTCAAGGAAACTAAGGGTAGTGACTTGAGTCACACCTTCCAGCAAGGCGGGCCTCAAGATACATCTCACCCTAATCCTGCCTCACCAATGTAGGACAACTCACCCCAAGATGGGACCATAACCATAGGCATATAGGCTAGGATTTATAAGACATCACAAAATGGAGGACTATGGCTAGAAGGTCCAAATTAAGTAATTCACTGCACTGCAATGGTATATTCAGTATTCTTCACCAACATCATAATTCAAATGCATCAGTTCTTCTTTGTTGTTGTTGTTGTTATGGGTATATTCAGTATTCTTCACCAACATCATAATTCAAATGCATCAGTTCTTCTTTGTTGTTGTTGTTGTTATGTGCTGT
>NW_006921736.1:7126714-7137739 GCF_000298275.1 Orycteropus afer afer | reverse complement strand
CTTAGCCACTATGCTACCAGAGCTCCCAGAGCTGCTTTAGTCTTTAGTAATTATCCAGCTTTCACATGCATATGAGAAGACTGAAAATACTTCTGGCCTGGGTCAGGCGCACCTTAGTCCTAAAAGTGGCATCTTTGCTCTTTAACATTCTAAAAGATGTCTTTCCCAGCAGATTTGCCCAGCGCAGTATGTGATTTGATTTCCTGACTGCTGCTTCCATGAGCATCGATTGTGGAATCAAGTAAAATGAAATTCTTGACAACTTCAATCTTTTCTACATTTATCATGACGTTGCTTGTTGATAGAGTTGTGAGGATTTTCATTTTATGTTGAGGTGCGATCCATACTGAAGGCTATAGTTTCATCACTAAGTACTTCAAGTCCTCTTCACTTTCACTAAGCAAGGTTGTGTCATCTGCATATCATAAGTTGTTAATGAGTCTTTTCCAATCCTTCTGCAATGAGTTCTTTTCCAGCATCTTGAATTATTTGCTCAGCATACAAATTGAATAAGAGTGGTGAAAGAATACAACCCTGACACACACCTTTCCTGATCGGGCCCCAGAAAATGCTTTCTATATAGCGGTTTCTATGCCACACAGAGTGTAGAAGGCAATTATCTTTGGAGGGGATTTCGCAGCCCTGTGCGGGCTTCCCCAGTGTAAGATTTATTGTCGGCTGGATTGGGTGTTCTTTATAAGAGCATTTATTCGGCATCTAAAGCGCTGTCAAGAGTGCTACTTCTTGAATGCTTTTGAGGTTGCAACTGCTAAGCTTCATTTTTCCGTCTTGGAGATATATTTTTGAAATGGTATGCAGGGATTTGTACAGGCCTCATGCTTCCCACTGACACTGACAGGAGTTGCACGGTTAAACCCAGCACGCTGCTGCAGAAATTTACCCCCTAATGCCTGGAGCTTCCAAATGGCCTCTAGCCTGGCTCACAGGTGCAAAGGGTCTGGTGGTGGGGAGAGGGCATGGGAGTGCATCCCGGGGCTTGGGGTTAGTCGCTAGTCATCTTCCAAGTTAACTGTTCTCTTACTTAAACGTGGGATAGATGAGAGCTCTTCTTTCCCTCCTCTTCCCCCTCCCATTTTTATGGATCTTATGAATGCCAGAGGAAAACTTGAACTGCGAGTCAGCTAAATATACTGTATCATGAAACCTTAGGGACCATTGAAATAGGAACAGTGGCCCATTACTGCTAAGAAGGTGTTTTATTGAAAATGCACCGACATGCATTCCCTGGAGAATAAGCCAAAGAAGGCAAGATGCCCGGCTGTAATACAGGTTGTTCTCTTAGGCAAGCTAAAATATAGAGTTTGGCACTCCTGTGCTGTGGGTGAGCAAGCAATAGAATAGACGAATGTGCATTATTACATTAGAAGTACCATATTTCACCAGAGAGCCTCCTCTCTCCCCTACCCCCACTTTGTTTAAGTGTCTTAATTTATATATTACAGTTAATAGTTCATTGCATGCCTTCTCCCTCTCCAGCTTTTAAAAGTTGTCTTTTGAATAAGTTGAGGTAGTCAAATTTTCCTAATCCTGGCAGACTTACCAGCAGAGGGCAGGCGTAAAGAAGGTTTTGACAGGAGGGTGTGTCAGCCTCAGGTCAGAGGAGGGTGTTGGTGAATGGGAGGGAGACCTGGAAGCATTGTTCAGAGGGCAAGATGCAACATGCTCCCTGTGCCTCTTCACAGGCCTGCATGCCGCAAATCTCTGGAAAAGCTGACTACACGAAATAAAGGTGGTCAGTTGCCTTTATCTGATATTCAGCAATTTCTACATAATTAAATGTTAAAAAAAAATATATTAAAATGTAATTTCATCTCCCAAGCATCATCTTTTCTTTCCCCTTCAGTACCCTAGTTCTGGTTATGTTTAAAAATCAAGGGTTTGCAGTGTATCCAGGGTATGCCATAAATGCAGTCACACTGATCAGAGGGGAAAAAATAAAGTGCTTTTGGTAATGCCGATTTTTCCCCCTGCTGTCTGAAGGATAAAGTTCTTTGGGAAATGCTCTTCTGCCCCAAACATGTACATTTATGAGAACTTTACACACTTCCGTGTCATCTGTTCTAACCTCATGGCTGAAAGAGTTCACTAATAAATTTTACATTATGTTAAAACAAGGGATTATACTTTTATCATAAATGAGAGGGTAATTTATTACTGTCAATTAGATGCAGAGTTAGGATGGTGCGATTTTTCTATTCCACATGTGATAGATACTCTTTACCTATGGTCCTTTGATGTCTTTACATCTAGAATGAAGGTTTTTGTTTTTCTTTTGATTTTTGGCTTTTTTTGGGGAGGTATGGGGCAAATGTTTTCCATAGTTCATGTATGCATCAGATTTATGTCACCTGATTATTGACACATCATGCTCTGTATACCCACTTCTCACTTACTGACATGATTAGGTTCCGAAAACCAAGTCTTTTTGCTAAAATCAGTGTTTTGGGGAAATGGAGGATGACCACATCTGATCACAAAATGGAGGATGAGTACCTCACTGCATAACTGCCACACCACTAAGAATCATGGCCCAGCCAAGTTGACACATAACCTTAACAATCACAGCCAGTGTTACTATCACTTAACACCTCAGCATTTCATTACTGCCAGTTCAATGTCATTAATGTGCAAAATAGATAGTAGATTTTTTTTTACTATTGTTGTAAATTTGAAATGTCAGATAATGAGATAGTCAATAAGTGAGGAAAAGGTGTATATAAATTAACCAGGAACACTGGTATTATAAAATGTTGCATTAAATGCTGAAGTGAATGGCAATTTGGAGGATGTCATAAAGAGAAATTTAAACTCCTGTGAAACAGAACTCTATCTTTTCTTTCCCTTGGTCCAAACTAGAAGACAAAGAAGAAAAAGAACATAATTAGCTTCATTGTCAACACAGACATAATAGCCACATATCAATATCAATATTGTCCTAAGTAATTTAGCCCCCTGTAGAAGGATAACATATTAATTTATATTTTTGAGTAGAATATTGCTTACGTCAGGATGAAACGGGGTTCCTTGGAGACAGATGTCCAAATACAGGTATCGGGCAGTGCTGTGTTGCAATTTACTTATTGACTCCCCCTTGAACATTGAAGCAGCTCTGGTGGCGCAGTGCGTAAGGCATTTGACTGCTAACCAGAAGGTTGTCAGTTCAAACCTACCAGCAGCTCTGTGGAAGGAAGATGGGGCAATCTACTTCTATAACAATTTACTGCCTTGGAAACCCAATGGGGGTCGCTATGAGTCAGAATCAGCTCAATAGCAGTAAATTTGGTTTTTGTCTTTTTTGAACATTCTTTGGAGAGTTGGAAATACTACAGTCGTGTCTGCTCTGGAGAAGCAGGCTTCCCTGGGCAAACTATCAAGCACAGTGGTGGGGGTAAGGGCCTAAGTTTGGGATTCCTATTGCTTCAGCTTTTTCTCCCCAGTAACAGAATCCTCTGGCTAAATCTTTTTGAGTTCTGTCATACAAGAATATGTTCTGGGTATTCCACTCAGTTAATTGAGAAAGGGAGTAGGTAGAATAAGATGGTGAACTTGAAGTAAAGGTTGTGATCTTTTGTCATGCAGTGGATTTTTGAACCCATCAAATGTTAGTTTACTCATCATGTCAGATAATTTTGTGACAACAGAGATTGAGATTGTTTCCTATGAAAATATGGTACCATAATTGTCTTTTACTGCCAATGTTGCTAGAAATCTGTGGGGCAGGGTCCATTTCACGTGTCCTTTCTGTAGTTATTTTCAAGCAGCTTCTGGCAAAGTAGAGTTCCTGGGTGCTACAAAGGGTTAATGCACTTAGCTGCTAACTGAAAGGTTGAAGGTTCAAGTCCACACAGAGGTGCCATGAAATAAAGACCTGGTGAATTATGTCCCCCAGAAAAATCAGGCATTGAAACGTCTGCGGAGCACCGTTCTACTTTTGACACACCTGGGGTCATCATGAGTCAGAATTGACTCAAAGGTAACTTTCTTTTCTTTTCCCCCCTGAGAAAGCAGGACCTCAGCGGACGCTAAGGACCAGGTGGGCCAGGGACAATTGCTTGTGTCTGCCATGCAGTTCATCAGTGTGCAGGGATAATATCCTCATGAGATACCTCCTTTCATTCTTTATTTAATACATTTCATCTCCATTTTCAGCTCTGAAAGGGCAGTAAAGTCTCTCACTTCCTTCTGTGTTCAAGGCAAAAGCAAAGGCTCAGCACAACCAAATATAATACATGATTTTAGTCCCAGGTGTGTTATTTCGTGGTTAGAGTTTGGTGTGGGATCATAGTAATCTGTTCTTAAGTGCACAGCCAGCTGCACAATGGACTCATTTAGCAACTGACAGGTTTCTTAATATGTGGTGTTTGAACAAGAGCTATATCTGTTGTGGGTGTTAGGATGTGGGCATCAAAAATATTTTTAAGTATGGTATTTAGCATTTCCTCACTCTTCCTTAAACATTAGTCTTTCTGTTTTTCGGGTACACATTTTATATGATCATGGCCTCTCTCTTCCTGTAACAGCTCAGTGTCTGCTGCCCCTTGTGGTGCTGGATTTATCTGATTCTTTGAAAAAAATCACTTTGTCTTTCTGAACCTCAGTTTCTTCCCCTGTAAAATGGGGATTGCAATTTCTATTTCATGTAATTGTTTCTTGTAATTGATAACTAAGACACTGTGGCTAAGAATCCATTCTTAAGCCCTCACAATCTAAATTCTTCTTCTTCTCTTCCCTCCTCCTTTTTAAATTTTTTTGGTCTTTCTGACCCAGTCTTTCCATATCTTTCTGGCACTCATGGTGATGAGTAAGTGGCATTGACTAAGTCTTCTAATGTGCTGCAAGTTTTAACATTATTTAATGCACTCCATCCATGGAAGGTTCTAGTTCTTATAGAATCACAAGTATAGGGCAGTAGTCAGGACCATATGGAAGGAGATCTTGAGAATCCAGAATTAACAACAAAAATGACCTGGCTTATATAGCTTATCCAGGTTTATCAACTGATGGTACATTTTATTGCCTAGAAATAGCCTCTGAGTCACCATGTCCTCTGTTTAGAGAGAGGGTGGGATGGGCTCCAGGTGGCTTCTGAGTTAGTGTGCTAAACCATTTCCCTCCCATGTTGTCACCTCCCCCCTTATCCAAACCATCAGTCATGTAAATAGCACCTAACCAAGGGGCCTTCCCAGACCTCTCCTGCCCCAGTGATTGTCCCCATCTCTCTGGTCCCGTGGCACCTAAAACCACCACCATACAATTTTGTACTTGTGTAACAAGTGTATTGCATCATTGCCTCATTATTTTCTCTACGACTCATCTCCACAGCTGGGTCACACCTGTAATATTGGTTGTTTGCTTGTTTGTTTATTGTTTGTTTTGATGCTCCTGGAGACTATTAGCTGATAAACACTGACCTAAAAAGGAGGTAGCCCAACATGTAAAAGCATGTCTGCATTTCATGGGAACCTCATGAAGAACTTGTCTTTAAAGAAAATAAATTGTTTACTCAACATGCACCCTAATTTTGTTCACAGAAATTGAATCTCACATTATTTTTAAGACCTTTAACAGGAGTGGGGGGAACAACCCACTTGCATATTTTGAAATGATCATTTCCACTTTCTCGCTGCACATTGGTTAGAGTACTTCTTATATTTTTATTTCCTCCTTTTGGGGCCCTGCCCATGTTCCCTCCCAGAGTGCCAAATCTCTTTAAGAGTCAGAACTCAACTGATTCCTGAGACCTGACAGATTTAAGGCCCCTCTCCCCAAAAAAGCACACCCTTGGTCTCTTAAATATTTAAGAGAGAGTGGGGCCACATTTTTGTGACCTGAAAAAAATCCCATTAATAAATTTGTTATCTGACATAAAAACACTTTAGGGTGGAGAACGATCAGCGCTGCACCCATGTAACAACTGTTCTTAAGTTGACCGTCAACTGGCGCTTTTGTCTCTTTTGCAGCCAGAGTAATGGGGGAATTGTCTGCTCCCCGCTGACCCTATGGGAATTCAAGCATTTGCTTGATTGGAAATATTATCAATATGCTTTCTGGTTGGTAGTAACCTCCATTTAATACACCTCAAATCGAAAAATGCTTTCAAGTAAAACTCCTGGAATTATTAAGTTAGGATTTGTTGCTTTTTTTTCTTTTTTAATGGGCAGTAGAGCCTTCTTTAGTTAAAGGAAAATAGATAATCATCGTTTCTGTCACTGCTTTTCCTCGAATATTTGGAGGGGGAAAAAAATGTTAGGTTTTGGGAAACTTGAGGGTTGAAAACCGGGAAGGTAGGGAAGCAGTGGGGAGAGTGCTGACACATCCGGGAGTAGCAGTGGAACAATTTGTGTATGAACTGTTCAAACTAATTTGCTATGGAAATTTTCCCTTAAAACACAATAAAATTGTTCAAAATAGGTTTTTAAATTTTGTTTTTGGTGATCTTCTTGAAAATACATACAGGCCCGGAAGTTTTTCTCTTAAGTTTGAACATGGAAAATAAGAGAGTGATTTTTGGAGGTGCCGAAATTGACTAAATTATCCTGGCACTTGAAGGGTGCCAATTGAGCTAACAAAGTTTAGAATGTTAGTGACTTTTTCAACACTGTATTGAGCTTTAAATAGCTTTAAACAGCAGCAACCATTTCTAACAGATAAAGTCATCTTAAAGCGTTTTCTGAGATTGTTTTTGTTGTTGCTATTGTATAAATAAAAAAGGAAAGAATTATTTCTTAGCAAACGTGTGGCGGATGCTTTCGATAGCAGCTGTCGTTCTAGAGCGGAAGTAGCTTGGTTCAGCGACGAGGCACGTTTGGTTGGTATTTATTTCAACCTTCGTGTTGACTTACTTTTTCTTTGCGCGCACAGGAACACTTGAGCGAGCCCGACTCTTAGCGTGACAGGGGGGAAAGGCTAAGGCTCTGTTCAAACATCTACGTGAAGGGAAAGTTGTCTTCCAAAGGCGGTTTTCTAGGAAAGCGCTTCTCCGTGCGCTGCCTTTGAAGCCCCGCATCCCCTTCGGATTTTAAACAGTTGCTCGGAGCGGTGGAGTTTGCGCCTGGAGCGCTGGTTTCCTTCCTTAACCATTCTTTTAATGGCTAGGACACCTCTGTCAGTTTTGAAGACGAAACAAACACGCAACCAAACAAAAAGCCCTAACAGCAGTCCTGGCCGGAGGGACCGATGAGCTTTGTGCCGGGCTTCCCAGACACCAGCCAAAGGCAGGTCAAAGGGTTAACAGCAATTAACTGGAGTTGCTCTAGAGACAAAAGCATAATTTCACAAGAGCGTGATTTCACCTGCCGCGCGCGCGCGCGCGGAGGGGGAAGGGGTGAGTGGGCCTCGCAGCCCATTGTGTGGGGCGCGGCGCGGGGTGTTTAGAGGCGGGTTGTGATTGGTGGAGTAGGGCGGGGCGGGTGGGCGCGGCGCGGCGCGGCGCGAGATATCCCACCCATAGCCGGAGCGCCCCTGCGCGCGTGCAGTCCGCCTGCACGCCGAGGCCGCCGGACCCCACGCCCGCCCAGCGCGGGCGCCTCGAGCCGGCTCCGCGCGCCTGGCGGCTACATGGAGTGTGTCAGGTTGGTCACTATGATTGATCTTTGCCGTTTTGCTCTGATTCCCCGGGCGCCACGGTGCCAGCTTCCTGGGGCCTTGGTAGGGGAAAGGCAGGAGCGGCCGGAGGGTTTTTAAGTTGTCTTGATAAACAAAAAATAATAATAATCGTTGTTTACCAACTTGGGTAGGAGTTGCGCGCTGGAAGTGGAAGTAGGGGTGGGGATGGAGGGGTAGGAAGAAAGCTACCGGCCTGTGGGTCCTGGAGAGAAATCTTTCCCCTTTCTCTCTCTTTTTAAATGTTCAAGGGTGGGGTGTAGCTAAGAGTTGGAGGAAGTCCTGCTTTTTTTTTTTTTTTTTCGCTCGCTCGCGCTCGCTCTCTCTCTCTCTCTCCCTGTTTTCCCGTCTTTTTTTCGTCCCCTTTCGTTTGCGATTCATTTTCTGCTTGTCTGGCCTTCACGCCGCCACTTTGGTAAAGCCCTCGCCATCACTTCATTCGGGGACGTATGTGGGGTGTGATTTATGTCACTTTCAGAGCGTGTGAAATATACAAGGAGCCTTCAATCGGTATAACCTGTGTGGCTCTTTCTCTGCGTCTGATAGTTTGTTACTATATCTGTCTAGGCTATTTTCAGCTTAGCTGCCCAAATTTAAGAAGTTCACAACACAGGGTGGGATGGGAGTGGGGATGTGGATAAAATTATGAACAGAAACAGGCAGGCTGGCGCAGGAAACACTCTGGCAGGTTGGGGATTCTGAGCCTCTGTTGCATTACTTGGCTGGTTAATTAAGTAGTGAGCGGGGTTTGGGTTTGGACTGGCTACAGTCTGAGGAATTGCCACGGGGTGCTCCGGTCTGAACGGGCTCTGAGTGTAGCTAACTCAACTGTCAGAGATGCATGTTAGGGCAGTGGAAATGAGACTCCCCCACCCCACCCCACCCCGTGTGTGTGATGGGAAGGAGGGGACCTTTAGGAAGTGGGTGGTAAAGTTTTACAGCAAAGTACATATAGACTCTTCCTCTTTAGGATTAACTCCTTCAAGGCCTGCCAGTTTAAACTAAAATATCTAATAATTTTAGATTTCTGTCCAAACAGACCAAATGTTCTAATCAAGCCCATTTAAAAATGCAAATCACCTAATTTCCATAGATTCCAACATTCTGAAAGTGACACATTTGGGGGAAAGATTAAGCCTGATAACAGGAAATGTGAATCATACTATCAATGACTAATCTGCTTAAGAAAAAAAAAGTTATTTATTTTATCATTACCAAGTAAGTGCTAAAGAAACTGTTTTTTTTTTTTTTTTTTGTTGTTGTTGTTGTTGTTTTGTTTTTTAAAGCAAGTGAAGTTTACATTTTAAAAGCAGCCTTGGTTTGCTTTTTTGTTTGTAATAGATTTTCAGGGAGGAATGTGTATGTGCAATCAAAGGTGGTTTGTGTGGTAAAGTGTTAGAGCTAGCACACTAGCGTCAAAGACCTCAAACATGATCACGTTAAGATTCAAGTTGAAGGTTTAATGTGGTGGTGGTGTTATTGTTTTAAAAATAATACAAAGCTTTATTGGATGGGAAGAGTCATCAGTAAGTAAATCAAATGAAGACGAGACCACGTTTTCCTAATTGATACCCTTCACATAAATTGAAAAAGGTCTACTTCTATTTTATGTGATTCTTTGTGGCTGCCTGACACATTTCAGTGAGAAGTGTGTAAAAATGAAACCAAAATACAGACTGCCTACCCCGAGACACTGACTTACTCTAGGATGTGATAGAGCTGAACTGAAAACTGATTGGGCTGACACTTGATAATCAAAGTTGATTTATTGTTCATTAGTACTGCATTAGCCCTTTCAGGCAAGACAGTTATTTGTGTAGTGGCCTGTCAAGAGTGAGACTGCAAGCACCTGTCATTTCTAAGGCATGAGATAAGCAACCAAATACTAAGATGATGAAAATAAAAATACACTTCACTAGGTAAGAGGCCATACACATACATTTTTTTTTCTTGAAAAAAATAGCATGAGTCAGAGCCTGTCTATAAGAGAAAAACCTATTAAATATATATGTAATTTTTTTTTAACTCTAAGAACTACTTATAGATTGAAAATCTTGACTGTTACATCTTTTTGCCCTAAGAACTTTCCTCCCTTAATGTGCACTTCATCTGATAAAAAAGTTGGTCAGTTAAGGAAATGAGAAACATGACATGCCAGTTATTTAATCCAAGTAATTCAAGGCAGGTAGGCCTCCCTGAAGGAACTGACAGTTTGTGTTGTTTTTGTTTTTTTAATAAACATATTTCTTTAAATGAAACTCTTCTAAGGATGGGCTGATTATATGAAAATGTGATGACATTATAGCTAAGCTATGATAATGTCAGATAATAATGTCAAGTGCATATTCTGCAACGTATTTCACTCTCGGTTTTTTTCTTCTCTCTCTGGAAAGGAATGATCTCATGACATATAATAGAAAACAACCTAAGTGTCAAAAGAAAACAAAATTAGTGAACTTCTGTCTGCAGCCATAGAAACGCGGATTAACTCATATTTTTCCAGAGGTTGGAATGGAAACATTCTGCATGAGGATATATAGTGTATTGTCTTCTCTGAATTTTCATTTGACAGGGATTTTAGAGGCTGTGATCTTAATTAAATCTCAACGAGCTCAAATAATGCATCTAAAGGCATGCAGTGTTGCATAACCTTGCTCAGTTGGTAAACCATAAATCATCAGAAAGGTTATGATAGGAATGGTTGGTTTGAATTTTTTTTTTTTTTTGTTTGCAGTTAAATGTACTTTAAAAAACAAAACCCTCACCATCACTGCCTTGCATTTGCACGTTGTCAGGAGCTGTCACTAGAAAGATAAACTCTTTCATGACACTGACCAGTTCTGCAACTTTTCAGCCAGGCTCCATACAAATGCAAGATACAGTGAAATTAAAATGCAGATTAATTAAAAGCAATGAAATTCCATATTTGTCTTGGCTAATATGGCTGAAGTGTTGTTTGAGTTACTATGTTTCTAAGACAATCAGGAGAGAATTTTATGACCTGTTTCTCAGGTTTTACAAAAATTTGAGTATTATTGGAATTGGCAAGAAAGAAGGTTGAAGAATTGTATTAAGTGGTTTAGTGACTTACATCACTAAAGAGAACCTTACAACTATGTTCTGAGTAACTGGACAAAGATAGTGGACAGTTAAAATCCACTTTAGGTAGGTAGTTGAATGTGATGTTATGCAAGGGATAATGCAGCAACAGTTGACCAGAGAGGTTGGAATAAATAAATACAGAAATTGTGTCTGTGATTGTTGGATGTTAAAATATGAATTTGATGACAGAGTGTTATATCATTAAAAAGCCTTATTGACTGTTTAGGTTTATAAAATCTGCTAGTGATTGCAAATACTGGGTTATTTACTTTTAATGCCTTTTAAATAGATGCTTTTAAC
>NW_006921736.1:7077719-7126614 GCF_000298275.1 Orycteropus afer afer | reverse complement strand
GTTTTCATTCCCCTATGATACAGCTATCTTGCATGTGGTAGAAGAAGCTATCTACATAGGAAAATTAAGAAAGCTATCTTATGATTATCTTTGTACATAATATTTCATAAATGATAGGTAGGAGTTATGTTGCTAATGAGCTATAATCTCTCAGGCAAAGAGGGGGTGTGGAGTAGCCCTGTGTATACCTGCATGGCTACATTTGGGGACAATGTTAACTCCATAAGCCAGATTTGTGTTTGTTTGGTGAAAAGTTCCTTTTCTTGGGAGCAGCATATTTCTGGATACTTGTTTTATGCAGTTCATAGTATGCAATATTTTTCCCCCATAAATGGCATTCTGCATTCGGTTTTTTTTTTTTTTTTTTCCTCTCTTTTAAAAAAGAAAACTCAGACCTCCTAGCTAAACAATCCAGTGGATTGTGGGGCCTTGAATGATCTGGGCAGACGTAAACTGGACCACTACTTTTGGTTTGTGAAAATAATCTCCTCTGAGTCTATCTTCCAACCTGGCAGTTGTTTGAAGAGAAATTAATGTAGAATGAGAAAAATGAATATTGAACCCATGCATTGTGCCTCATTTTCAAATCCAGTGAAAGCAGATGAATCAATGAAGATGCAGGATAAATGTTATGGTGCACTTTTTAGAAATGATACCTCAATATCATGTTTTAATTTTTAAGCTTTATCTTGTCTTTAAATCTGAAACATCATTGTTCAAATAACTGAGAACAAGGTAAATCAACAACATCAAAAAGGTCGGCTTCTGTGATTTCTCGAGGGCTTGTTATTTTGTACTTCCCAATTCTATTTGATGTCTTGACAAAACAAGATGACATAGGGGAGAATACATTAAATTTTTATTTTTTTCATCTAACCTGTTACAGTTGTGGCAGCTTAATTTCTTTCACTTTTTTCCTGAAGATGGCTTTTTGTATAGTTACTTTAATCACACTGTTTTATGAAACAAGTTCTCACGGGTTTCCATTTGCCTTGATTTTACCAGGCTTTTTTTTTTTTTTTTTTTAATGTATTTTGACCTTTAACACTCAGGGAGCTTTTGATTGGGCTTTGTCTTCATTAGAAATAAATCAGTGAATGGTGAGATTGTCAAAGAAGCAAGTGATGTTTTCACATTAGAATCTAATTTGCGCCCCTTAGCTTAACTGTGATATATAAGGTGAAGGTGTTGGAAATAGATGTGAGAAACTGCGTAATTTGTGAACTTAAGTTGTAATTCTTGGGGGTGGGATGGGGGGAGTGATCGCAGCCTAAGTAAAGCCATATAAAACTTTGGGATGATCCAGATTTCGCCTACCTGCAGGTTTAAGTTTGATTATAGCTTTCCCTCCTCTATAACTACAATAATGTAAACACATATTTATAGTTAGGCTCCCAATGATGTTTTGTGTTCTGGTTGAAACTTGAAGAAAGCAAAGCTACAAATTTAATTCTTAGTCTTAGAAACATTTTATTCACGAAAGAGTAAACATTTTATTTTTCTTCACTTAACAGTAACTGTTGGTTTCAAACTGTATCTACAAGCCATCTTTCCTTTTCATCATGAATGTGTCTCAAATAGGATGATTAAGTTGGTGTCTCTTTCATTATTTTTGAATAATGGTTCAGTGTAAGAGAACTTACTTAGCCAAGGCCTCTTCATTTTCTCTTCAAGATTTAGGGATGTGTGGATAGAATTCTTTTCTGAGGTATCTTCTTGGAGTAGTTCTTCCCCCTCCTTTTGCAGCACTTAAAAAGATTTTTATTATTGTTAATATAAAGTGTCATAGCATGTTTGATTCAATGCACTAAATTGTGTTCCTTCCCACCTCCAAGAGAAAGAGGTTGAGGAAGGAAAGAGGAGGAGGCATTTCTTTTTCTTAATTTAAATAATAATAATAATAGTTGCAAGGCTGAGAAAATCAGTGCTTATTGGATGATTATTTTCATGTGTAGCTTCCATTGTTTCCTGTATTTAACAATCACTAATGGGAGAAGCAATTTAATTTATGTAAACTTTACATTTTTATGCAAATTGAAGCTGATATTTATTAGAGTTAAAACAATTATGCTGGCACTTAGTGAAGTAACCTTGTATGCATGGGAATTGTTAGAGAAGAACAGTGGAGGTTCCACTAATGCCCCAGCTCTAAACAAAATAAGAATTTATGCCCCTTTTAAAATTTAAAGACAAAGAAGAGCTTGCTATAGATTGCCTGTTAGAGTAGATAACCTAAAAAGAACTCCTGATTGGCAGGGAAGTCTTGGCCATACAATTCCATTGTGAAAGAAAGATCGCCTTTCTTGATAGAATGTAATAAACAAAATGATAAAAAAAAAAAAAAATGAAATGCTAATTGCATTTTAAAGAGATCTTTTTTTAAAAAAATTTAATAGGTGGTTGTATTGTTACTGAGAGAACAGTTATGCTAATGACTGACTACTTAGATGATTTTGCATTAATATAATAACCATTACCTGCCTTAATGCTTTGTACAGTATTGTGGCAAAATAGCTAAGTCTAAAAGAGTTATACAAAAAGCAAAATTCCATAATGAAACAGAATTATACTTTCCACATGAATAGCATGCTTTTTTCTTATTTCTGGAAAACTGAAATATTATGTCAGAAATGTGTTTTCATTCCCCTATGATACAGCTATCTTGCATGGTATGTGTGTGTGTGTGTGTGTGTGTGTGTAATAATACCATTGGGAATCGGCAGAAGCTTCCTAACTTTTTTTGTTTGCCAATATATCAGTTGTATTCATTGGCTTATTAATTATGAAAACTGTATATATATATATATATATATATATATATATATATATTTTATGTCTTTCATGGGGTGGAGGGGATATTTTTCTTTTACACATTCTACCTTCTATACGGTCATATAAAATGTGGCACAGTTACGTTGTTGTTTTTTTCTCTCTCTCTTTTGTGAAACCATATTCTTGTTTTTTGTTTTGTCCTAACAGTCATGGAGACCTCTAATTTGCCTCTAATTTCGTTTGTTTTGCTCTTGTTATTTGATGAACCAGGTAACACTGCCTAACCGGGCCAGTTACACCTCAGACATAGCCTGAAGTCTAGAAGGGACATGGGTTTCCTGGGACATACATGTGGTTAATGACCAGAGATTGAAAATAGTTTCTAAATTATTCATCCAGATTAATAGAAATAAGGTAATATTTTTTAAAAAATTATCTTCTCATTTTCACTGTGTATTCAGATAGCAATTATGAGAAGATGCTAATGTACAAAATTTTGTACATATTTATACTGGGCGATATTTACTTGTCCTTAAGTGTAAACTGAGGAAAAAGAAAAAAATTTGATAACATGTTATTTTCAGTATTTATATTGTGTCATCTCCCCTCCCACCCAATTCCTTCCATTGTATCCTAGATTAGAACTAAGTATTGTTTTCTGTGGGTGTTTTTTGTTTATTTGTTTGCTCTTTAGATTTTTTCTCCCCTTCCCATCACCTACCTTTGCCCTTGAGAAGAGAGGAAAATAACAAGGCATCTTATTTTAATCATTTTTTAGCATTTAGATGATGTGTAGTCATTTTGAAGAGAAAGAAAACTCTATCAGGCAGAATTGACACAGCAACGTTATGGGCTTTTACCAGCAGTTGTTAGTGCTAACGACATTCCCCCAGTTGCTGGTTTTAGGTAGCAGCAGGCCCATACTAGCAGCGTGCCGATGTCCCCAGCACAGCTGTATTTCTGCCATTCCATCAGGTTTGTGTGCACCTGGGATCAGCCACACCCAATTGCTATCAGTCAACAGTGTATCATGCGGTATTTTTTTTTTTTTTAATTCATGATTTCCTCTTGAAACTAAACCAAAGAGTGTTAACTGTGTGTGTTTTTAAATTCAGTTTTGTATGCTAGCATTCTTTAAATGTCTGCCAGAAGTTTAATTTGAATTTCTGATCCCTGAAGGCAGCTAGACAGAATCATTCTAGTTCTTCATAAATTGCCTTCTATGATTCATTGTTAACTCGTAAAACATACTCATTTCTATATACTCAAGCAGTTCAGGCAGTTACAGTATTGGGCATAGAATATATATATATTTTTTTTTTTGCGTTATATTTAAATTGTCATTTGGGAAAGAAACCAAGAATTAGCTTGAACTTCCAGTTAAGGCAGGAGCCCTGCAGCACACAAAACATCAGAAATTCATGCCTTTATCTCAAGATGGCCTGGGATTGAAAATAAAAAGTTTAGTTTTGACTGAGTACTCTCAAAGACGGGCCCATAAATATTAGAGCGCTGTAGTTAAAAACGCACATGACTGTTTTAAATACTATTGATTTAAACCACTGGCTGGATTTTATGAATCAAAGTGTAATTTCTAAGCTTTGCCCATATTTCTCAATGCTAAAGCACTCTCTCGTGTGTGCCTTTAGCCGCTTTCCAGACATTCAACACAGGATTAAATGATAGTAGTTACAGTGATCAATAGGTTAAGACCAGTACAATCACTCTAGCCGCTAATGACCTCAGTGGTAATGGGCAATAAAGTATGGGCTATAATAGCCTCTCACTGGTACTGCATGCCCTTTGATTCCTAGTATCAGTAGGGGCTAGCTACATGAAAAAGTTGGACATTGGGAGTTAAGGGAGTGGATATATAGGCTATAATTCTTAACTATTTAAAACCTAAATATGTACACAGTTTTTTGGTTTTTTTTCCTTTTTCTTTTCTTCTTTTTTTTACTGCACAGTGGTTTCTGGTCCATTTGAATATGTTTGTTAAAGCTTTCCACAAACTATTTTCATGACATGGTAGAGCAGAAACTTTGGAGAAATCTTGGTTTTATGTTACTTTTATAAATTAAGCCTGAGCCGCCTTCGGAGGCCCAGAGCTAATGGGTGTGAAAATGTGGTTTCAGAGAGTAAAAGCAAAGTGAGGGCCATCGGGCTATAATAACCCACTTGTGATTATTCGGAGGCCAATCATCCAGTTTGGAGAATTACCGGAGCTCCTTGCCTCTTCCCCTCCTTTGGCTGTGCCTGCTGCTTTAAGCATTTTATTACTCATCAGCACCTCCATCAAAATGTCCAAGGGGAAAAAAAGTGGGAAACTCAAGTTCATTTTCCAGCTCGGTAACAGGACTGCAAAAATTGAATAAATAACTATGAGAAAGGGAGGTTTAAGCTGTTGGCTATATATAAGGGTTTAAACATTATCTCTATACATTAGTCCTTTCCTTGATCCCCTTTATTCTTGAAAATTAATGGTCAGTGTTTAAGTGTTTAAGAAAATTGAGTTAGGTGTTTCTGGTTTAAGAAGAGACATCTAGTTTTACCAGATGTAAAAACAAACAAAAAACCTACCAATGATCTTAAATATTTTTTATACCTCTGCAATTATTTTTGTTGAGATCTAACTTATAGACAATAAAAATGCCCTCATCTTAATGGTACAATGAGAGGAGTTCTGACAGTTGTGTGTCCATGTGACCTCAGTCAGGTTACGGGACGTTTCCAGCACCCCTAAAAGTTCCCTTATGTGCCTTTCTAGCGTAGAATTTCCATGACCCTTTTAAAAAGTATGAGCGGGATACTGTTTCTCTGATGGTCTCTATTCTACTTCTGTTGAATTTATGTTCATTAACAGCTTCGATTTTTACACCACCCTATTCCTGTCTGTTTCCTGTTCATCACCATTAGAAATTTGGCTCAAGAATATTTGTATTGTACATAATCCAAGAAACGCAAAGGGAAAAAGAAACCTTAAACATGGTTCCTTTGTTTGCTTAATCAAACCTCCCATATGATGATGCAACTCTCAAGGAAAAGTAAACTTCTATTGTGATATATTGGCTTTAGCAGCTCAAGAGATAGTGATTGGCACTCAATCCATATTTAAAAATTCAAAAAGTTTCTTCTGTAAGAAGACAGAGTAGACTAGTTGGAAGTAATATGTACATGGTTAGATGTTTGGATAATGTCTTCTTGGTGTTTGCCCTAGACTTAATGCAAGTTCACTGTTCCAGTCATTGGTGATATTTCATGCTGTGAAGTATCTTTGTAAAAGGATAATTTATCCATTCGTATACATCTGTCCCTTTTTGCATATAAAAATATCCAGACATGCCCATCTGTTTTAAATTACAGTGTATCTTCATCTACACTTAAAAGTCCACAGCAGTAGGAGAAATTCGTTGATGACCTTCCAGGGTTGGGTTAATGAAATTTTTCAGAAGTTCTAGCCAGTGTTTGCTAAACAATGCAAAAGTTGCACATCAACATCCCCTCACACAAAACAAGCCCACAACAACAGTGGAGGATGTTCACTGTACATGAATCTGACCTTCAGGAACCATTTTTAGTTCATCAAAATTAGTGATGCTGAGAAATCGGGACATCAGTGCATAATGACTGTGAAATTAGGAATGAGAGCTCGCTATGCAAATGACAGGACAAATCATGTGAAAAAGTCAAGATAAACTGCATATTAAGACATTATGTTACATAAAATTAATACTGCATTTCTCTCTCTTGCTTACTGCTCCCCTGAAAGATTTTTTAATTCTTTTATCTTTTGATCATCTATTGTCTGCTGGATTTTTTTTTTAAGTGGCACACAGGCAAAGTGCAAAACATGTTATTACCTTTTATTGTAATGCATGAGATGACAGCCGATCCTTTTTAACAAAGTATATCCTTTACTGCTTCTAGCTTCATGCTGTCACATGTTTGATTAGAAACCAAAGAAAAGTAAGATGCTTAAATATTACTGTTAGAAGACATACGAGTTTTGTCTTTCCTTTCGCTGTTTTTTCTTTCCTTATCTTTTTTTTTGGGGGGGGGGATGGTTTTTCATGAAATAGTCTTCTTGCATTACAGGGACTGACAAAATGGTTCTCATGTAGTCTGCAAATTAAACAGAAGTGCAGTGATTATTTTGAATAGCTAAATTACATTCTAGAAAGCTTGCAGAATTCATAGCATTGTCATTAGGTATCCGCTTGAATACAATTTGTGTAACCTTGGCCAAGACAGCCTGTCATTTTAATGTCAGTGTTTTATCTGAACAAGACATCATCCTTTCAGATACACTGTGCAGGTTCCTTGCAGAGAGGCCCGTGCAGAAACGTGTTAACAGTTGCAAATATGAAATGCTATCAAGTTCATCACTGTAGCTGTTTGTCACTGAAATGTCATGGAAAGCGGCTTTTAATGGTATCGCACATAATATGAAAAAATTGAGACATCTGTATGCTGGGTAAAAAAGGAAGGGTAAAAGCCATCACAGGAAGGGTTTGTGTGTAAGTTCGGAAGGTGCGGCTAAGGTTCAGTTATCCAAGGTTCAAGACTAAGCATTCATTGATTATCCTTAAAATCACTGTGCATGGAACTTGTGGATCACATCAGCTTTAGCCATGAAAGTATTAGCTCCTATTTACCTTCCTCCAGAAAACAGAATTTAAGTTTGAGTTAACTTTGTATGGCTCATTTCGACTGAAGCCTCGTTCTTAGTAAGAGGTTGACATTGTTCTATCCTAACTCCAGGTAGCATTGACCAAACTTTTGTTCCTTGTCTACTTGCCAGACTGCCTGGAGTACTTGCTAGTGCTGCAGGGTTTTCTTGTCTTTTCTATTGTTTCTGTCATTTAAAAGAAACTCCATAATAGATGAAATAGGATTTGTTGCTGCATCATCCCCTCTGGATAAATGCATTTTGCATGGGGTATTGGTAAATTCTTTAAGGAGGCTGGTGACAGTCTGCTGCCTGAATCTGCAAGGCTACGTGTGAGAGATTTCCTGCCTTCCTATTTATCCTTCATTAACATTCTAGGTTCCCGTGTCAGTGGCTATGATGACACCTCAAGTCATCACTCCCCAGCAAATGCAGCAGATCCTCCAGCAACAAGTGCTGAGCCCTCAGCAGCTCCAGGTTCTCCTCCAGCAGCAACAGGCCCTCATGCTTCAACAGGTAATTGTCCCTCCTTGTCCGGTGTCCTGCAGAACCTGGGACCCAACACTCCCTACAGAATTCCCTGCTGATGAGCTGCATTGAAGAGTAAGTAGAGCAGAGTGGGTGGGGCAAGACACAGACTGGTCCCTGCATAATCGATTACATTTGCATCCCTGAAATTTTAGAGGCACGCTGCAAAGTGACTAGGGTTTGGGCCTGGAGAAGACCCGATGAACTGAGATTAGGGCTGTAATTGGACTTGGTAGAAATAAGATCTTTTAGACTTACGTGGCTTTACGCTCTTTTATTTGGTAAGCCCAGAGCCTTCCAAACGGTGTGAATCAAAGCAAAATGAGAAGCATGTTGGGAGCAAGTTTAAATATGACAGCTCTTGAAGTCCCCAGTTCAACTCAGAAGCTTAAAGATTTTTTTTTTCCTCCCAACATAAAGAAGCATTTTGGAGTTGGTTAATTTTAAGGCACAGAGTTGATTTCACTTCTTCCATGCATGCTGAGGGTGAAATAAACTCCTAGCTATCACTGTGCTGTAGAGCCCTACTATTCAGACTTAATGGGCACCTGTACCTAATAGAAGAGAGTGAGTGCCATGTTGGTGGCGGTCACTGAGATGGGGTGGTGGGGGCAGGATACGGAGGAAGTGACCCGTGCTGTTGCTGCACACATGGAACAAGACTCCATACCGCCCAAGCCTATCATTTAGAAAGCCTGCGTATGTCTCGCAGTAGAGATTCACCAGGCTCTCTCAGCAAGGGCATTTTGGCATTGTTGTTACAATCAAAGGTCATTCCTTGCCTTATTTTAATTAGTTTGTGTAGAAAATGGTATGTTTTTCCTCAGTTCATTTTGGAGATTACTTTTCAAACAATAATGCCAAGAATAGTCAGTTGTGTGTGGAATTTATCGTTGAGTTTCAAACTAAAGGTCAGGCCATTACAGATAAAAGGATGCTATTTTTCAAATCAGTTTGTGTATGGCACCAAAAGGGGATGGTGAATTGGCGCTACCCTCTGTTACTTATCGTCCTCTCTTTCCTTTGTAGCAGCAGCTTCAAGAGTTTTATAAAAAACAACAGGAACAGTTGCAGCTTCAACTTTTACAACAACAACATGCTGGAAAACAGCCTAAAGAGGTACTGACAATACATATTTTACTTTCAAACCACAGATCCCAGAGGACTATCTAGTGTCTATTAAACTGTCATTCATCTTTTAAATGATTGCACAACTCAGCTCACTCTATCGGTTGCTAGCTTTCAGACCAAGAATTATTGTCCTGTTTTTGCTTATATTTTTCTGGGTTCTTTGTGCTTGCTGGCACTCACAACACCACTGCACATGTACCTGGTGTGCACACTGGGCAAGGGATCATGGGCAGGACCTTCAAGGCTCCTTTTGCAAACTGGCACAAGTGAGAGTCAGGATGTACCTGGAGGACAGTGAAGAATTTTCAGTACAGTTTCACTTGTGCATGCATAAAAGTTTTATTTTCCCCCCTAGCTCAGAGAATCGGGGTGTTTGGCCATGGCCTCTTCTGTTAGAAGAGTAAATTGGACAAACAAAAAAGTTAGAACAACATTAGGCACCCTTCTCTTTTTTTTTTTTTAAATCTTCCTACCAGCGGACCTATTGTAATGAGGAAAAAAGTGTGAGTTAACCTTAGAGAAGGGTCATGCTTGGATTATTAGTGTTTTTTTCTAAGGGGAAAAAAAAGTATGTAGTAGTAAACAGAATTTGTAGCTTCCATAGAATATGCATTATGCCATGCCACCCAGCGAGGTGAGCGTAGGCGCCACATAAATGATAACTGAAATCCCAGAGGGTTTCTGCTTCACCTTCTTTCTCGAATGTGGGTGAGGCCCAGTCATTTGTGTAAGGAGCTATGTACCATGGGTGCCTTATTCTGACATCTGTCTCTTCATTCTAGAGTTACCTGATTTAATTTACCGCCTCACCTTTTTATGGTGCTCTGAATTCCTTTTCATCTCTTTGTTCTACTTGGAATGTCACAATTTATAATTCGATAAACGACACATAATTGCTTCTTTGCCGGCCCTCAGCAGGCAGCCCTTTGTGTTAGTTTTCCGAAGGAATCTAACCAGACTACTCTCCACATCCCTGCTCTTCACATAAACAAGGATTCCAAGCAGTGTAATGTTACACAGTGGGAGTGGCCCAAGGTTCTCTCTTGCCAGCCCCTCCCCCAACACAAATTGGGTACATTTTCCATGCCCTGCCAAGTTTTTACCCTGGAGTCCAGTGTAGCAGCCTGGCTAGAAACCCCTGCAGAGTAGGGGCAGTTTTGGGGTGAAGGGGAGGAGGTGTTTAAATGAAAATGCTGACACAACCTTAAGTACAGTGGCGCGCTCCCGGGTGCTGCTATAATAAAAAAGGGAACAGATTAAAAAGTGTCTAAAATGTAAATCTAAAGGACTAACAGTAATTAAAATGGAAATGGCACAGGGAGGGAAGGCATGTAATTGTGAGATATCACTGTGCAGAAGGCTCTCAGCTTTGTTTTGCTGGCTGTTTTTCTAATTCAGCAGGGCTTACTCATCAGTGGCAGTTCAATGCGCGTTAATGACTCTGGGATTGCAGGCATCACTCTGGACAAAGAAATGATTATTGTGCGGTCAAAAGAAGTTCAAAGACAAGAAGGGAATTTCAGTTTTTTCCTTAGAGATCCACATTCAAGAGCATATAAATTAAGCCAAATGTTAAAAACCACAGTCTGAAAGCTGACTTCAAAGTCACAACTCTCTAATTAATGAACTGCGAGCTTCAGTTTGGACAAGTTGTGGTTTGATGCGCCCATAAATCAACATGACAGGCCTGTTTCACAGTCTCAGACAGTGCTTGTCATTGAGTCACATCAGATGTAAACACAGCAGAAAAAAGAAGGGATATGAAGGAGGTGCAATTGATCAACAGAATTGGTAAAAACCCACTTTTGAAGCACATTATGCATGATCACAGGAAATGGTTACAGCCTCAAGAGGTTTCCCCTTCTGCTGTTGCTTTTTTGAATCAGATTTCTAACAGCCTTCAAAAGGGAGAATAAGAATTACGGAGTTTCTCCCCTGTGGTTCGCAGGCAATAACCCCCTGTTGTTATTTTGTGCTTCTTTCTTTTCAAAGGCATCAAAATTTAGTTTTTTAAAGATCTTTAACTCTATATTTGAAGACAAACAAAAAAGGGCTGCCACTGTCATTCTTATCAGTTACCAGGGATTGTGTTTTTCCTTTCTGTTGCCACTTCTTATTAACCTCTTATTTGGTCTGTTAGACATAGTTTGGAATGCACATCTGCATGCTGGGAGAACATGAAAGTTCAGATGAGCTCAGAGGGCAGATAAAGGAATGGGAAGGGGAACGGTACACAGCAGAAGGAAAGATAAAAGTTAATTCTCACAAATTGCTGTTGTCAGGAAGGGGAGCATCTCGGGAACACAAAGAGGATGGAAGTGTCTGAGTTTGGGAAGGCAGTAGGAGAGGAAAGGGGATACTTTGTTGTGTCTGACCGTGGTAGCATTTCTTCTGGACACCAGGTTTACTGTAGTCACACTTCGTCATCCATTCCGCAGGCAAAGGTGACACAAGATGACACGTTGCCTTCAGTATCCTTGGAAGTGGGTTGACCAGCAGACTGGTCTCATTGGAGTTCACTGTGTGTTCATTGTGCCAGTGGGTTTGGCCGAGACCTGTTTATAACAATGTCTAGAAGATCCGTATTTTCCTTTCGTTAAGGGGGTAGTCTCCTGATATTATCATGCAGGTGGTGGCCCTTTTGTGCTAAAATGAAATAGAGTCACATGGTAGCAATTTCATGATGTGGACGGGTGATTATGATTTTAACAAGGTTTGAACTTGGATGTTGACAGATGGAACAAGTATATTAATTTACTGAATCCCCCAGTCATTAGTGGCTCATAATTTTGTATCGCCGCGTTTTTTTTTTTCCTCCCCCTCCTCTTTTTCCCTTTCTGATTACCTCTGCAGTAAGATAGTTAATCCTTGGCTAGAACAATATACCTTTGCTCTCATTTTTCCTAAAGTTGCTTCCAAATGTTTCCTTCAGAAAGTTTGGCCCCCACATTGAGTTAGACCTAAGACCTTCCTTAGAAGATAGATGCTCTTGGCCCAGGAGGGTCATGTAGGCCAGTACAGCTGTTGAAGCAACTGCTTGTTAATAGTTGACAGAACTGGTGTGGAAAATAGACGGCAGAATTAATTTTAAATCAGGCAACAAGGAAGAGCTCATCCTGTGTGGGTGAGCTAGACGAAGTTGATTGTTTTAAAAGGGCCGTTTGTCCTGAGCAGTTATGACAGTTTATGTTAGGCAGTAGGGAGTAGCCGAAGAAAGGAAAACAGACCTTTGACTTCAACCGTAGGGAGGGGATCCGAAATGCAAGGTTTATCAGGGCATTTTAGCATTTTAACACTGATGACTGACCTGTCGAGGGGACTGCATGGAGACCTTTTTTGTATGCATTCAATTGTGAGAAGTAAACAAACGAGCTCGTATCCTGTGTTTGGTAACTGGGTGGGGAGCACAGTTTGGCAACCAGTGTTGCTTTTAAATTCTTTCTTTGGACAATGGGCCTTGTATACTTTTATATCCTGGGCTTTTCAAATGTGGAGAGCTTTCATGAGCTTTTCCTAGGGATGGCTGCAGAGACAACAGAAAAGGCATCATTCATTTTATATAAATACAGGATTTTTAAACATTTCATTTACAGTAAGACAGGAGCACCCTCCCCAACCTCTAGCACACTCCCCCCCATTACATTCTACTTTAGGAAGATCTAATTCCCCAATCTTTTACATTAAGTCAGGGTTTTTTTTTTTTCCTCTTCCCCCCCCTTTTTTTTTTAATATAATATGAATTAATATCTGTTGAAGAAGTGAAAAAATCATTTTGACATGAATATAACTATCATTGGGTTTCACATTAATGTGATAACTTGGGAAGGGGTGAAAACAATTGGATCATTTTATGCATGCTGTTCTTAAAATGAAAACACTGGCTTTTCATTTAAATTTATTTAAATTTTTGTTGTTAGTGGTATAGCATTTGTTTTTTGGAGTGAAACTCAATTAACTTTCTCAGTGGCATGGTAGTAAGTCTGAAATTGGTTGCTAATATGAGAATGATGGTTTTTACTGTAAAATAAACTACATGGAGACCAAAAGGAAGCCGCCATTTTTCTCTTCCTTTGAACTTGGCATCAGAAGGTCCTGATATATATACCATTTCAGGGATGTATCAGATAAAAGTAATGCGTCAGGTCAAGAGAATGTAGTTGTTTGTAAAGTATCCTTTTTAAGCCAAGCATAAAGCTCTCAATGGGTTGGACAGTCCTTTTAGTTGCTGACGTCACGTCTCTGATGTTTAGAATAATTCTTAGATTTAATGAAAGTTGCTCTTGTTCTTTTCTTGAGAAATCTTTTTTTTTTATTTGGGGTGTGGTTGGGGGCTACAGTTGGGGAAGAGTTAAATTTCCTTTCATAATTGTTAGCCATAATGTGGCTAAGACCTCCACCTTGATATGATTCCTAGCAGATTAAGGATATTAGATAATTTCCTTCTATTTATTGTACTACTGCACTGTATTATCTTTCTATCACTCAGATAATTACTAAGGAAATCTACATTAATTTTTTTTTGGCTGGAGCAAGGCCTGCTAAACACAGGCATGATGTATTGATGTTTTACACAACAAAAGTTTTCCTCCTGTCATTGTCCAATCATGAAAAGATATTTATCATATTGCAAAGCCCTTCTTTTCCAAGAACAAAGTGGGTGGAGGGAAGCAGGACAAGCCACCAGACCTAGAGGTTTCTGAAACTAAAGCCAAGTTACAGCATCTGAAGCTGAAAGTCGCGTTCATATTACTAAACACTCCTAGTCAAGTACGATGTTGTTTGCTAAATTATTAATGTGTGTAATTAAAATCTAGTGGCTGTTTCTATGAAAGATTTACAATGTTATTTCATCGTTTGTCATGGCTAATTAACAATATTAGATGAAGTTTTTCTTCTTCAAAGGTCTGATTTTTTCTCATTTATTTATGTCAGAAGTGATAAACAGAGTAGTTAAAAGCTTCTGCCGGTTCAGGAGGGAGGAGGGCAACTCGTTCTTTTACACCTTGCAAGTTCAGGGTTCAAATCCCCCTAGATGAGTGTAATGCCTATTCCTTGCTAGCATGAATAATTACAACTTACGAAGTGCAGAAGTTTATGTCTTGACCACAAATCTCAGCCTTTTCACAGCTGGCATGATTAAGGAGTTATTTTTCAGTGGGAGCAGACAGCCTCTTACCCCTCACCCCTCTTCATTGGTGATACAGTCTGTCCCTTTTAAGCCAGTCTTGACATTGAGCCCTTCACTAATAACATCTAGTGACTCTTCTCAGTTCTTGACAGTGATGATGGTGAGTTTGGAAACACCCAGACTTTTAACTTACATTGGGAAATGGCCATATCAATTTTTTTTTCCCTTCTTCCTGATTTCTTACAGCAACAGCAGGTGGCTACCCAGCAGTTGGCTTTTCAACAGCAGCTTTTACAGATGCAGCAGTTACAGCAGCAACACCTCCTGTCATTGCAGCGCCAAGGCCTTCTAACAATTCAGCCCGGGCAGCCTGCCCTTCCCCTCCAACCTCTTGCTCAAGGTATGTACTGATTATCCAGAAGGCACAGCTCTATGGAGACTTTGTGCAGGCATTGGGGTGGGTCTCCTAGCATTATTAAGGAAATTGTCCCTTTAAAACATGCATATGGAAACTTAAAAATAAACTCAATAAGGTCACGTTGGACCCTTTGAGAAGTTAAAGTACTTGTTGATGGCAAAATGAAGACTAAGGTAGTCTGCAGGCTTAGCAGTAGCAGAGCCATCCCACTGTTGCATGTTCTTGTCATAAAGGAATGAAATGCTTCTAAGTCCTTATTGGGCATTTTAATTGAGCCTTCTAGCATTTTCACTTAGGAATCACATACGACTTTTCTTAAAGGCTTTTATTAGTCATTTTAAGACATACTTGAGATCATGTAACTTGTTCTATTTTAAACCTTAGTAATATTTTATAAATGCCACTTTTTAGAAACACATCTAAGGAACATTTAGGTTCGCTTTTCTGTGAACTATTAAAAATCACTCTTTTTTGTGTTAATGAAAGCCAAAGTTGTGGGCTTTTATTGTTGATTGGTTGGTTGGCTTGCTTGCTTACTTTTTCGAGAAAGACTTACTATTGATGTTTGAGCCTATTAATTCTAGACTCATCAGAACAAGAACCATTTCACTCTCCAGTTCTTCAAAAACTAGGGTTTGTTGGAAAGTAACAAGATGTTACAGGCTTTAGTGTGAATTACTTTTGAAAGCCATTGATGTTTTATTCTGAGGTCGTTGGACATCAGGAACAAATGAGAACACTAGCTGGTTTTAGGAAGTCTTATTGGTTCAAGTAACTCTGCCTTTCACATATGTAATTTGCATTTTTTATTTAGAACTGGAAAGGAGAAAGAAGAAAATGGAATACATGCCCATATTGTAAAATACACTTTCCCATCCTTACATGGTACAGCAGATATCAGTTGCCTCCTGTAGGCTTCCAGGTCTTTTCAATTCTAATAGTTGTGCTTTAAAGGCTAATAGGGTGAAGCCTTTGGCATCTTGCATTCGGATACCTTCTAAAGAAGGTTGAGTGAGAATATAGAACTTCTTCCACCCTTCATGTTGGTAAGGCCACAGTCATTTGTTTAGTAATTTTGGTATAAAGTGGATCCAGTGAGACATGTCTGCATTTGAATTTTCTCTGTTGAGCCAACCACATCCAGCCTCTGTCCCTTCTGAGTTGTTTATTTTTTATTTATTTATTTTTTAATGTTGCCACTACGACATTTCCCTCTTTAGCTTCCCTCTTGTCCCTTCTCTCATTTCTGCCATTACTGCTCAAATGCTTGGTACGTAATCGGCATCTCCCCCGTTGCTGTCAAAGTAGAAGGTTTGGTACCTGAGCAATGCAAGGGGAAGAGAAAAGACACATCGGCTAATGCATTTTTGTGCTCGCAAAATGTTATAACACGCATTAATTACACCTTCGGGTTTATTGTTCAAAACATTGCAGGCTGCTCTGACACACCCACTGGACTCAAGCTTCAGCCTTTCTCATCTTTTCCCACCGCTCCTATACTATTAAGTTTGCTCACTAAGGTTCATTGTTATAGTACATCAGTAAAGCTGTCCAAAAGAGGGCAATTGGGCAGTGACAAGACAAGCTCATATGTAATGTGAAAGAAATGAATGTGGTGATGCATGAAGTGTAATCTCTGCAGTAACATATCAGAGACACTGGTAGGTAATTCACTAGTCATGGCATTGATTGATATGCTTAGCAGTCTGCTATAACTATTAGCCCTGCAACATTAGGAAGAAGCATATTTAAAATATAAGGGGTGCCTATGTCTGCCCAAGATAGCATAAACGTAAATGCAAAGGTTTCTGGAGTAAGATTCTTGCAATTAAATGAGCTACCTGTGTTACTGCCATCTCTTGTGAATCTGGAGCTTGGTTTTATCCCCTCACCCCATGCCCAAAGTGGCCTGAGAATTCAGTCATGTTGGACTATAACCCGGTATTTTTTCTTTTTTATCAGAGAGATGATGGTTTAAAACTGATGTCATTATGAGGTTTAAATCAACTTTCTGCTTGCTTGAACATGGTCACCTGGGTATGGATGTACAAGGACAAAAAAAGGTTGATCAACTCTGTTTGTCTTTGAGCCAGTGATACCTGGGTTGTAAAATTGAGTTCCATGAACAGTAATCTGTCAACTGTCCCCACAACATACATTTTTTAAACCTGTGCCTGAATTTTCTTTTATAATGAAGGGGCCAGTTGTCCTGGAAAAAGAAATGTAACAAAGCACAGAGATTATGCCTTTAAAAAGCTGGTAGTGCTTGCTTCGTAATACAAATACTGAGATTCTTTTGCATACCTACTCACAGCTTTGGCTAAGTTACCTTAAAAACAAATGAAAACAACAGTACAGGAATAGATAAAGTAATATTTTGGAAGCCTTTATTTTTCCTGAAGGTTTTATATTAAGAAATGGAGGAGTTTTTTTATGGTGGTTTTTTTTTGGGGGGAGGTTTGGTTTGGTTTTGTTTTTTAAAGTCACAGTAGGGCCTTCTTTCTGTTTTACATAATCAGCATACCTCTTTTCCACCTTGGTCTTTTTAAACATCTAATTCTCCCCAGGTCACAGTAGAAATATACTTTGAATATCATTCTGGCCTCTCAATTTTTAAAGTGTAAACTATTGATAGGGGCACATGACCTACTTGATTATGTACCTGCTAATGGGTTGGGCAGTCTACTTCGGTAGTGATACTGCCTCGGAAACCCAGGGAGGGGTCGCTGTGATTCAGGGCCGACTCGACAGCGTATAACAACAACAATACATTTGTGTAACTTGGTACTCTTCTGCTACCATTTTGGAAGAAATGCTTGCTTTCTGGAAATTTGATATCCATTTAGTCTGAGTGACTGACTAACCTTTTGTGGGTCTTAATTGTATCATAAGGCTGTGGCTGTCAATAACAGCATCCTTTGGTAGATAGTACTCATTGAACTAACCCTTTAAAACATCTCTAACAAGGTATAGCAGTGATAGAGTGATTTGACAACCTTTCTATAAGTAGGATGAGAAAGTTCTTAAAGTTAATTATCACATGGAAATTTGACCTAGAAGTACCACTGTTGTCCTTCGATGAGACTGTTTTATTTACCATTTCTCCCTTTTTATGATAAACCGGATTGGCTAGCCTGTTGGCCTACAAGGAGAGAGTAGCGTAATGTTACTGTACTTTGTAGATGTAACAAGTGGTAAATACATTTGTCTTTGTCTTTCTCTGCTGGATAAACAGCTTTCTTAAAACAACTTCAAAGTTCTGCCATTCTCAGAGAGGAAAAGTGTTAACACAGTTGTTAAAACCATGTTCTTCTTGTCTCCTCACCTCAGGTGCAAAAACCCATTGTCTTCAAGTCACTTGCAACTTATAACGACCTCCAGTGCAACTGACCCAGAAATCAATTAGTTAGGGTTGAAAAATAGATGGCATGTTCTTTTCATACACGTTCACTGCCTAGAAAATAAAAATAGGTGTTGACTTGTGTGGTTTTATATCAATTTGCTATCATCAACAGACAACAAGCCTATTCGCTATTGTTTCATTTGAGTAAACAGTGGGCTGAGGGTCAGCCATGTTCACAGGTAATTGTTGGTGTGCAGACATCGCTGGCAGGCCTGTTAGCTCCAGGCACATCCCACATGTCACTTTGCAAGGTGTTTGAAAATAATAGCCCAGATGCAGCAAAACCGGACACGGGATTGTGTAGTGACCTTTTCCTTTGTTTAATTTGCCTCTAAGGTTTAATTTCAGAGGACAAGTAATAATTGAATATGGCTAATAACTAAATGCTCATTTGGGACAAAATCCATCAAAATATAATTGGCATTTGATTTTTATGAAGGGGGAAGAAACCCGACTCGGCTGTCGAAGATTCATCCTAAGACTATCTGACCACTTACTGTATCATCTGAAGCCTCCTTTAAATATATATTAATTGCAAATACTTGAACATTTGGACATTTTCGAGTAGAACTGTTAGGGAGAGACCAACTGTTTTTGTTAACGCTACTCTCAGAAAGGCGGGGAAGGTTATTGGTCTGCTGTGCAATAATTTACTCCTCTTTGATATGCAAACGATCCACGGTGAATATAAAAAAATCCTATCAGACTCATTTCACAGTTCTTAACCACTCGGATTCTCTGGAGTCCATCGCCTCATTAGACCAGTGCTCTCCAATGCTAGCATAATTAAAATCTTTAACAGTTTAGCAAAGTAAAGATGTTTGGCTGATCACGTTGAGATGATTATCTATCCATTGTATTTTAAATGACAAAAATAAATTAAATTTAGACCTTGGCATTTTTTATTATGTGTTTCAAATGAATATAATGCACACAGCCTTCTTTTTTAATTCAATACCTGAGGTTTGTTGAGAAACATGCCTGTTTCAGCTGATGCTATGTAGTCAGAAAATGGCAGGCTTTCCAGGATGGCTATGGTACAGTTGAGTGAAACAATGAACTGTAATCTAGACGTCCAGTTCTAATGTAGGATTGCTTTATGATGTACAGGGTTTATGACTTTTTTTTTTTTTTTTAGTACCCTATCAAAAGAAGGTGCTGCTATTTTGTTGTTGTTGTTAATGGCCACTAAGAATATTTTTCTTCCCTGCATGTATGGACTGGAATATGCATTTAGGTAGGATTTAGAAATCCTAGGCTATGGCAGTGTGCCCCCAGAATAAAGGTTAAGAAGACCACAGTAGTGAAATTGACATCCTGATTGTATCTCTTTTTGGGGAAATACACTTTTTCCTTAAAATCCATGTCCATTTTGACCCCCTTGAAACACAAGGTAACTTTATTACTCCAAGTTTATTTTACATTTTCCTTTTGTTCTGAAATGGTTCATTAACATTGATCTAGGAAGTGACAGTAATAATAGTGTTACTTGTATAAAAAGTTATACAGTTTTTCAGTAGACACATCCATCAATTAAGCATGCGGTACTAGAAACCAAAATTAATGAGGAAGATAGGTGTGTTAATGAAATAATCATAGTATAATCAATTTGACTGTTAAAAGTTGAAAAGCATTTCAGGAAGACGATAAGAATTCATAATTTATGTCTAAAAGTGATTAATAAAAACTATATTTAATAACAAAGCTATTTGTCATCATTTAAGACTTAAGCACAAAAATTATTCATTTTTTGGTTCATGTTGTCAAAATAGTATAGCTGAACAAATTTAGTTTGAGCCTTTCTTTGTGTCTAAAAATAAGAGAACAGCTATCTACTTTCCCTTCCCCCCAAAATCTGAGAAACATTTTAGATGCGAAGTACCTGCATTTGAATCCTTTTCTCAAGTGTATTTTATGTGTGATGAGGATACTTCAATTCTGCTACTCAGTAGGAGAACACTGTTCTTATTACCGTATTTGTCTTAGTTGGGAGAGGAGAAAAAAAATTGCGTGTGCACACACACACACACACACACACACACAAAAAAACCCTAACACTAGGCTTTGTTTACTGACTCTTTGATTTAATTACTGTTTGAAGAGGACAGAATTAGCTGTTAATTGATTTAATTATCCAATTTGTTTGTTTCAGGCATGATTCCAACAGAACTGCAGCAGCTCTGGAAAGAAGTGACAAGTGCTCATACTGCAGAAGAAACCACAGGCAACAATCACAGCAGTTTGGATCTGACCACGACATGTGTCTCTTCCTCTGTACCTTCCAAGACCTCCTTAATAATGAACCCACATGCCTCTACAAATGGACAGCTCTCCGTCCACACTCCCAAAAGGGAAAGGTAGGGACCAGCCGCTGAGATGTGTCCAAAGCTGTTTTTAATATGGGTAGGGGTGGGTGGCCTTGCTGCTCTCTATCTCAGTGATCCTAAATTGGATCCATGTGACTTGAATGTGCATATAATTACTTAAGAATTTATTCATTGTAGTTAGGGTGTGGAGCATCTAATTTTTTCACTTTTTCAGTATGGACTTAGCATTAGGATAGATCTCTCTACACTTAGGAACCTGGGCAGCAGTCTGCTTCTCATTGGATGAGTTGGATTTCAAGGCTTTCTGCCTTACTCTTTCTGCCAGACAGTGCTCACTCCGATCAAGCTGAATTCCTTGGCTATAAATGCTTCTGTATGGAGTAGTAGTAGTAGTGTCTGCTGCGGACAATTTTGAATCACACTTTGAGAAAAGCTGGAACTTGTATTATTCTTGAGTGCCCTCCTGGAGGGCAGGGAGCTCATCTTTTTCGTAGTTGTCTCCAAAGCACATGTCTTTCTCACTCTCAGGTCTTCAGTAAAAGTCTAAAGGATGGGGAGATAGAACACAACACATCTTCTCCTGATCATGGACTATAGTGTCCTGTTGTCTCAGCTGATCATGGGATATTATGGGATATATTGTAGCATTGTCTCAATTACTGTATTCCTATTTGGAAGTTGGAAATTAAGACTTTTTTTTTTTAATTGCCCTGATCATCACATGAATGTTAGTTGAAGCTGAGGTTGTTTTTAAAGATCTAAAGTACATAGTGTTAGTATGGCATTCTAAGAAAATGAAGCTGTTAATAAGTGTTATGATATCTTAACACCAAGAAGCATTAATGCATTAAAACCGTTGGTGAAATGCTTTTCAGAATGGAATATATAATATTCTTAAATTAAAAACTTACTTCCTGTTTGCTTATTTTTAAAAGTTATGTCTGTGTATTTCATATGTAGGGTTTTTTTTGCAAGCAAAGGAAAAGAAACCTTAAAAGTGATCATTATTCTATCAGGAAAAAACAAATTCTGTATTGTTTTTTAATAAAGATGACTCAGGGAAAAAATTCCATTATATTTTTCAGGTAAGTAATCACAAATACAGTATCTCAGAATATTGAGAAATACTAAGTCTACCGCTTTAATAAGATGTGTATCTTTTGTACCTGTAAAATAGTATCTATTTAGAAATTAGTAATCACAGGAAATATTATTTAAAAATAAATATATGTATGCACACACACACACACACACAGTAAATCCTGTGAGAGCCAAAACTCAACAGGAATGCTTTGTTTTTCTGGATCGCACAACTTTTCCACCATTGACAGGGTTCAGTCTTATCACTTTCTGTTGCTCATGTCAGTGGAAGATACTCCAGTTTTCCTTCTCTGATGGGTTTCTGCCTTATATAGGTTCTAGATTTCACAGGTTTTAACTGTGTGTGTGCATATACACATAGACACTCACACACATACTGTATTTCAGTATAAAACCATGAGTGGTTCCCAGAGATATGGGTAATAGATGTGTTTTGAGCAAAATTACAATTACTCTTTTTAAAGTAGTTTAGAAACTTCTGTGGGGCGGGCCTAAGAAGAACTCAAAGATGCTTTAAAAATATTGGCTTAGTAGAGTTTGAGGGAGCTCTAGTGGTGTAGTGCCTAAGGCACTTCACTGCTAACCAGAAGGTTGACAGTTCAAACCCACCAGCCACTTCTCGGAAGGAAGATTGGGCAATCTACTTCCATAGAGGTACTGCCTCGGAAACCCAAGGAGGTGTCGCTGTGAGTCAGAGACGACTCGATGGCACATAACAATAACAACAACAGTAGAGTGTGAAGAAGAGAATGGTGGACAGTAGGACTTACTTTGGAGGCACTGGGTAAAATATGGCTTTAGTTGTTCCCAGTAAGGATAGATACATATGTCCAGAGATGAATCTTAACCTCTTGCCTTGAAGTCTCTTACTATGTCTTTATTAATCCCCCTCCCCCCACAGTAGAAAATCTTATATAGCTGTAAAGGAAAGGTTCTAGGCTGTTCTTTGCTGTACTTGCTTTTGACGTCCTAAAGTTGGTGCCGTCCCTCCATTTACTGCAGAGTGATTGAATTACATCTTTATCCATAGGCAGAGCAGTGACCATAGGCTGAAAAATGCCGACTGATGTACTTCAGGTATTTGTTGCAATATTATCGGTCATTGTGGAGCCTGCACAGATTTCTTGTGACACAGACAACTCTTCTTGTTTAGTTGTGTTGTGCTCAGTTTCATTCTAAAAGGATCTATATCTACAGTCAGGTGATAGATTAGCAATGAGGCAGGCAGGAGAAGAATAGCCCTTTTCAGGGCTGAAGGCACATTTGAAAGTAAATGGATCTAAGAGACAATCTGATTCCAAGAGACTAAGTTTGTTTGATTTTTTTTTTTTTTTTTTTTTTTTTAATGGTCCTTACTTGTCTGCAGTATAAGGAACTCTGGTAGTGTGGTGCCTAAGGCATTTGATTGCTAACCAGAAGGTTGGTGGTTCAAACCCACCAGCCACTCCATAGAAGGAAGGCTGGGATATCTACTTCCGTAAAGATTTATTGCTTCAGAAACCTGAAAAGGGGGTCACTGTGAGTCAGAATCGACTCGATGGCAGTGAGTTTGGTTTTGGCTTCATTTATTTGTCTGCACAAAAATTGAGCTTAATCTTCTTTATACTACATGCCAAAATTAGAATATGGATCAGAAAAGAATTCAAATTCCAATGATCTTTACTCAATCTGGATATAAAAACAGATTGAGTCTCCCAGCTATACAAGGCAAAGAAGAAGAAACTACAGAATTATATACCACTGCTTAATCTGTTGAATCTCTCCGTTTGTATTATCTGTTACGTTCCTAGGTGTGTGGGGATTAAAAGACACATTTTGGTAATTAGCATATTCTAGCTGATATAGCCAGCAAGACAGATGAGTACCTTAAGTTACAGATAATTCAAAAGTTTTAAGGTTCTAAGATTGATCATAGCAAATTAAGTATTATCCAGCTTTGCGTATATATAGTAAGTGCTTAGAATAAATATTAAGGAGCCCTGGTGGCACAGTGGTTATGTGCTTAGCTGCTAACCAGAAGGTTGACAGTTTGAACCCACCAGCCTCTCAGAGAGAGAAAAATGTGGCAAGCTGCTTCCGTGATGATGACAGCCTTGGAAACTCAGAGTTTTTCCCTCTGTCCGATAGGGTCATTTACGAGTCGGCATTGAGTGAATGGCAGTGGGTTTGATTTTGAGTTTAGAATAAATATAATGTTACATTACTTTATTAAAGTTAATTTTAAAATCACATACGGTGATATCCTCTTTAAATAGTAGAAAATGGTTTTTAAAAAAGAAAAGTAAAGCTTTCACTATAAAAGTATGTTCTCACTTATACATTGAGCTATCGTCTGTCTTGGGTTCCTTGCCAGTGCCTTAGTGAAGTTTCATCCCACATTCACCAGTGCATTTGTGAAGTTTATGAGACAGCCAACCATGTCGTTATTGTTCGTGATTGTGTATTATTCTTTTCTCCATTCTCATGGAACAGAATTCAAACAAGCAAGATCCCCCGGCACACTGAAGAATAATCTAGCCTCACAAACTCAGTCTTAGGTTAGCAGCATTAAGAATTCTTCCAGAAAGGATCTGTGAGTGCTCTGTGTGAAAATTTGTTAACCAAAGGTGGTGTTTTGAGCACTGCCTTATCTTGATATGTGAAGTAGTGAAATGTCCAGTAATGTACACTGGGTTGCATATTTCTGTGCAGTTTAGAATCCTCCTTCGTCCTCCCACTGGCCCCTGTGCATTCTGCTGGCTCTCATGAGCAGCCGCTGCAGCAGCAGCTCTGGGGGTTTGGTGAGCTGCAATCTGTTAAGGAGATAAATAATGTGCTTGGCACGACACTCCTACTCTCCTCTTTAATTTGTCTTACACAAGGAAAATTATAATTAAATCATTCAGGGTAAACCCTTGAGTGTAGAGAAGGGAAAAAACACACTTTGGTAAAGATTGCCAATAGAAACCCACTTCCCTGTTGGCGCTGGGTAAAGACATTTATCAATATTCAGCACTATTAAGGAACGAGCGGCCCATGTGATTTGTGAGGCGGGTGCCAAGGCTCGAATCATGGCTTGTTAAGGTCCTGTCCCTGTGCAGTCATAGTCACTCAGCATCATTAGAATTCAGGACTGGTGCCGTGCTCCTTGCTTTGATTTTCTTCCAGCAATTTAATAATGTTTATTGTACTGATTTTATATATATATATATATAAATTCAATGATGAAATAAACATACCTCCATTGTCAGAGCCTGACAGAAGTGTGGGTGGTGATTAAGGTCAGTGGGCAAGAGGCTAAGAGGAGCTGCAAGGGGAAGAATGCACTTTCATGCCATTTGCTGTCCTTTTATTCCACAGGAGCAAGGAGTCTTGACTTCTTACGTAAATAGACAGAACTCAGGCCTGGGATACCTGTAAATATGAAGATATTATCTTGTTTCCCTAACTTGTCCAACCTTTTCAATTTAGGAAATTCCAAGTTTTGGTATGGGTAAACAAAATCAACGAAATGCAAATGAAACATTTATTAAAATGCTAAATTTAGTTAAGCCTTTGAGCCTCTTGGATCAAAGCAGCTATGTAAATACAAATAGCAATTACTACTTAAGTAATTGCTTGAATTTAAATTCTAAATATCAAATTATATTATGATGCACTGGGAAAAGGGAAGGGAACTCACATTTAATCAGTTCCTTCACTATGCCAAGCACTTGGCTAGACTGCCTTATGGAGTGATGTCTCATTTTAAGCCACATGACCACCTGTGAAGTGGTAGAGAGTGTTACACCTATTTTACAGATGAGGAAATTGAGTCATAGAGATTAAATAACTGACCTATGGTTATAGAGCTGGTTAAAGGAATACCCAAAATCCAAATTCAAGTCTATCTTTTAGTTTATGTTACAGTATTTCACATTTCTGTTGAGCTTACAAGTGACTACTTAATTGTGATTAAGTTAAAACGAAAGTTCCTAAAAGAGATTTTAATTTAATTTCAACAAAGCATTTCTTGAATGAACTCACCGTATGCAAAATACTATGTTTGAAAGAAGATGCAAGCATTTCCATTTTTAAGGGAGATGCAAGTATTTACTAGCTTTTCAAGAAGTGAGAAGGATTTGCACAATAAAAATCACTGACAATCTGAAACATCACATAAAGAACAAAATGAACCCCATGCAGGATTTGCAGAAGGCATATGCAAAACCAGCCTCTCTTTCCTTTAAAAGTGTCCCCACTTTCCTTCCTGCCTGAAGAATCTTGACTTTTCTATTGAACACATCAGATGGTCTTTGTTGTTTTTCAGCAGTCCTCTGTAGTCCAAGTTAGTTGTATTCCTTTTATTGATTATATCCAGCTTTTTGCTTTAGTTCAGCTACCAGTTTAGTTGCTGTCCAGTCAGTTCCAAGTCATGGCAACACCATGTATACATAGTAAAACAGCTCCACGGGGTTTTCAAGCTGTGACCTTTAAGAAGCAAATCACCAACGCTGTTTTCCAGGGTGCTTCTGACTGTGTTCAAACCACTAATCTTTTAGCTAGGAATAGAGTGCTTAATTGTTTGTGCCCTGCTGGGACTCCCAACCACCATTAGTAGATGTTTTGTAACTTCTCAGATTAAACGTTCCTCCAACTATTTGTTTCAAGGCTTCCTTAAGCGTTTGGTAAAAGAGGTTTCTTTAAACTCTGGAATGATCTGGGATGATCAGTTTCAGCTTTCTTTGAGGCCATCATACTGTTCTCAGAAACAGATGACCCAAAGTAGCACTTCTCCATGAAGGCTAACCCTCCTTCTGCCCAATCACGATATTCCATCCTGCATTTTCACTTGCATTTTTTGACGTAGGACCATGCATTTCAGTTGCTTGTATTTTCTGCTTTCCATAGTTGGCAGCTGCTTTCCAATAACTCCTGTGGGTTTTTGCATAGCTAATATACTCTGGTGGTATAGTGGTTAGGCATTTGCTGCTAACCAGAAGGTTAGTGGTTCAAACCCACCAGCCCTTTTGTGCAAGGATTATGAGGCAGTCTACTTCCGTAAGGATTTACAGCCTTGGAAACCCACTGGGGGTCGCTGTGAGTTGGAATCCACTCTATGGCATTGAATTTGGTTTTCTTGGTGAGTATACTTTCAGACAATTTCACTTGATGCATAATTTCTGTTTTTGATTTGTTGGCCTCTTGATATATTGCCATGTATCTGACTATATAACACCAACATTTGTGTTTACTGGCTGTTCTGGTTATCTAGTACCACTCTGACAAGAATATACCACCACTGGGATGGCTTGAACAAACAGGAGCCCATTCTCTAACAGTTTGGAGGCTTTAAGTCTCAGTTCAAAGTGCAGGCTTTAGGGGCTAGGTGAAAGCCCCTCAACCTTGGGCTTCATCTCTGCCTCCTGCTCCTGGCCCACTGGAGCTAGAGGCTTTTCTTCACTCAGACAGCTGCTGCTGAGACTGACGAGCCCAAGATTGACAAGTAAAAAAGGCACAGTTCCAATGTTACCAAACCACACGGCAGGCCATTAATTCAAGTCCATTGAAAGTCCCAAGGTGAGCAGAGCATGGCAGGCTGCTGAAACAGTGACACAGGTACATGCAGGGTTCAAGTGTGCCATAAGCTGGAGACCATTCCCAAAGCTGTTTCTCATATACGGGAAGCAGACCACATACCCAAAGCAGCTACTCAGCTGCTCCAGTAGATTCTACCATGAAGTTAAGTACCAGTCTCACCATGGGGGATAAGTACATTCAGCTGCCCAGCCAAGTTGCAGTGGATATGCCTGATGTTTCTTTTCCTTTCTTTTTTTTTTTTTTTTTTTTTTAATTAAATTCTGTGTTGAACAATAAATATTGGTGCTCTTGGTTTACATGCTAAAATTCTAGAAGCTTCGTTTCAGAACTGTTCTAGATACACAAGCCTATAACTTTTACATATTTCATATTCATATGTACAGCCTAATTCCTATTGAGCCAGAAGTTTGAGCAGTAAGCTCTTGCTGCTGTTAGCTGTTGTCAGGTAGTGTTCCCCCCAGCTCCCACCCTGACAGATGACAGCCCCATGCACAGTGGAACAAAACACTGCCTGGTCCTGTACCATCTCCATAATCAGCTGCTGATTGGATTACCCCCTCCCATTAACTGACTGACTTTTCCTCATTTCAGCTTTTTTTGTGTATTTCTTGAAAGCCAGGTGTTTTGGTTCTCTAGTGCTGCTATAACAGAAATATCACTAATGTATGGCTTTAACAAACAGGGATTTTTCTAAACTCTTCCAGTTTGGGAGGCTAGAAGTCCGAGTTCATAGTGCCAACTCTAGGGGCTGGGTGAAAGCCCCTTGATCTTAGGCATCAGCTCTGCTTCCTGGTCCTGGCCCATTGAAGTTGGAGGCTTCTCTTCACTCAGACAGCTGCTGGCTGCTGAGGCTGACAAACCCAAGGTTGACAAGTAAAATGGCACAATTCCAAACTTATCAAGCAACATGGCAGGCTACTAGTTCAAGTCCAGAAACAGTCTCAAGATCAGCACACAACATGGCAGGCGACTGAAATGAAGACTTGGCCAAATGTAGGATCCAGATATGCCAGAAAACTCAAGACCACATCTTTTTTTTTTTTTTTTAATGCATTTTATTGAAATATAATTTATGTACAGTGAAATACACAAAACTAAAGTGATGTGGGTCAGCAGTGCATTTTTTTTTTTTTTTGGCATTGTTCCCTCCCTTTCCTTCCCACCTCTGGCAACCAACAAAGAAAGTTTCCCTCCATATATAAACCTTTCCTTGACCTCCACAACAGTGAATAAATACTATAGTTGTCCTTCTGTGATTGACTTATTTCACTCTGCATAATGTCCTCCAAGTTCATATTATGCAGTGTTTTTCATACTGTACATTATTCTTTAGTACTGCATAGCATTCCATTATGTATATGTACCATAGTTTGGTTATCTACTCTTTTGCTATAAATCTTAGAGATAAGTCCCTTGCCAGATATGTAATTATTGGCAAGTATGAATTTGTTGCTGTCATTTTTGTTATGTGCTTTTTCATGGTGTATTTCTTTATTCCATATAATTTTCTATGCTGAGCTCGTTTTGTTTATGAATCGTGTTACCACTTCCTTCATTGCTGTTGTTTTAGTATTTGCTGAATATTTATGTTCGTTCTCTTTTTTGATGTGAAGGTTTATCATTTTTCTTTGAGGTTACCCTGTGATTTATAGTTTTCTTCCCAAGTTTAGAACAGTCTATTCTATCTTATAGTTGTCTTGACTTCCCTACTATCTGGAAGTTTTGTAATGACAGTTTTTTCCTTCTTTTTGGTTTGTAGTTGTCCTCATTTGTCAGTTGATGTCTCTGGTTCCCAGTTTTTACAATCTTGTTGGCTTATTTACTTTGGATACTTCCATAGCTGTGTTGGTTTCTGGGTTATATCATCATGTGTGTTAATGGTCAGTCGTTGTTGGTTGTTGTTGCTTCTCTGTCCAAAGGGCTCCCTTTAGCATCTCTTGTAAGGTTGGTCTGGTTTTAACAAATTCCCTTAATTTCTGCTTATTTGGAAATGTCCTAATTTCACCATCATATTTGATGGTGTACCATTTTGCTGGGTACGTAATTCTTGGTTGGAAATTTTTCTCTTTTAGTGTTTTGTATATACCATCCCATTGTCTTCTCGCCTGCATGGTTTTGGTTGAGAAATGTGAGCTTAGTCTTATTGGTTAACCCCTGGTAGGTAACTTTTTCTTTTTCCCATGCTGCTCTCATGATTCTTTCTATGTCTTTGGTTTTGGTGAGTTTAATGATGACATGTCTTAGTGATTTTCTTTTGGGGTCTATCCTGTTTGGGGTTTGTTGGACTTCCTGAATAGATACATTCTCATCTTTCATCATACCAGGAAAATTCTCTTCCAACAGATCTTCAACAATTTTCTCTGTGGTTTTACTTGTGTCTTCCTGTTCTGGAATTCCATTTACGCATAGTGTGTTCCTTTTGATGATATCCCACATGACTCTTACTTAGGCTTTCTTCATTTTGTTTTGATCTTTTTTTTCTGATTTATCCCTTTCCAAAGAAGTGTTCAGGTAGTTGCCTTCAATCTCCCTAATTCTGTCTTCAGTTGATTCAATTCTGTTCCTTTGCACATTCAATGTCTTAGCTATTTCTGAAAATTTAGTATTAATCTTCTGGATTTCTGTGTGTAGATTTTGTATCATTTCTAATTTTTCATTTATTTTGTCATTTTGTTCTTGTATTGTCTTTGAAATTATTGTAGGGTTTTCTCTCTGTTTTCCTTGATCTGTCTTGCAATTCATTGAAGATACCTAAATATAATTCTTTTGATTCCTTATCAGGGAGTTCCATTGCTGCGTCTTCCTCAGGGATGTGTTTTGGGTCTGTATCCCGGTCTCTTGTTTCTCCTGCTTTATCTTCTTTGTGTGGACCGTGATGCTCTGTTGTCTCTGAGGCCTTATGGCATTTTTGTGTTTATATTTAATTGGTGATTGTATGTGGGAATGACTTGCCCATGATTTTCATTTTCTTTGTTTTGTTTATATGTTACCTAGGCAAGCAGGGCACTGTGTTATGGTCCTCTATTTGCTAGTGGGCAGCACTTGTACACTGACCACCCATTTCCTTTCCTGTTGTCAGCCTCTCATATGTCACTGCCACCCTTGGCAAACAGAGCCTATTTTTAGGTTCCTGGAATCCGAATGAGAATGCTATCACTTTAAAATCCAAATTGGTTGCCACTTGTAAAGATTCAACATGGCTGTGCTCTCGGTCACTTTAAATATCCAAAATGGCTACCGCACCATTTGTAAACAGTCAAAATGTCTGTGCCCTCAGTTACTCTAAATATCCAAAATGACCGCCGCTTGTAAACATTCAAAATGGCTGTGCCCTTGGTCACTTTAAATATCCAAAACAATTGCCACGTGTAAATATTCAAAATGGCTGTGCCTATTAGTTGGTGCCTAACCCACGTCTTCATAGTTCCTTTCAAAGCTCAGGGCTCTAGGATTATCTTCTATATCTCTGACAATTGGTTTTTCTTTTCTTTGTTGAAGAGGGTCTGTGTTGCTTGTCTGCCTATTCCGCCATCTTACCAGATGTCCTCAAAGCATTTTATATACTGAAGGCAGACCATATCCCCAAGGCATCTACTCAGCTATTCATAGTAGATTCCACCATGGAGTTGATGACTCATCTCATCATGGGGAATAACGACAGGCAGCTGCCCAGCCACTCATAACCAGACCCAGCCAAATTGATGCATATAACCTTAACTACCATGCCAAGTAATAATTTCTTTTGCAGTTCTTTTCGTTGGAAGCACTTGAATGGACTAGTTACCCCAAATCTTTCTCTCCCATTAGAGCACTGTGTAGAACTTGAAGTCACATTGTCTCTAAATCCTTCAAAATGGTTACTGCTACTTCCTGTCAGTATGTGTTGAGACAGAGATCTGTATTATGGGTTGGCAAATGATGGCCCATGGGCCAAATTCAAATTCAACTCGATGTTTATTTTTGTAAATAAAGTTTTATTGGAGCATCGTCACACTTATTGTTTACTCATTGTAGCTGCTTTCATGTTAAAATAATAAAAAAAAAAACCAAACTCACTGTCATCGAGTCCTTTCTGACTCATAGTGTCCGCCACCCATTGGGTTTCCAAGGCTATAAATCTTTATGGAAGTAGATCTCCAAGTCTTCTTCTGCAGAACAGCTGGTGGGTTTGAACCACTGCCCTTCTGGTTAGCAGTCAAGTGCCTTATCCACTATGATTCCTTGATAGTATTTTCCCAAGGAATGAGCCCTGGGGTGCAACTGTTAAGCTCTCAGCTGCTACCTGAAAAGTCAGTGTTTTAGACCTACCTGGTGGCTCCAGGGAAGAAAAGATGCGGTGATCTGCTGTTGTAAAGTTTACAGCCTAGGAAACCCTATTGGGCATTTCTGTTCTGTCACACGAGGTCACTATGAGTAGCAATCAAGTCAGTGGCACACAATAACAATATTCTCCCAAGGTACTTACTAAACATCACATCCTGGACCTCCCCCAGGGAGACTTTGGATATCTTTGGGTTTGATATGGGGTATGAGAATTTTTTTGTTGCTGTATGTAACCTAGACTTTTGCAACTCGAAGTCAGTAGACAACAGCTCTGGCATTATTGGTGAGTTTGTGAGAAGCAGCCTCTAGCCCCACTCCAGACCTACTGAATCCACATCTGCATTTTTAGCAAGATCCCCAGGGGATTGATTCACACATTCACCTTTCAGAAGCAACACAAGTGTCATGCTCAGTTTACCTGAGTTTATTACACTGTTAGAAAAGGCAGGGTTTTTCCCAGTGAATTTGGTTAACATCTGAGACATACTCAGTTCATACAGCTAGTGGTTTGCCATTCTTGTATGAGCCAACAGAATGGAGATTGTTGGAGGCCAGGCCCTATTTGCTCCTCTTGTCAAGCTTTGCCCCTGGAGCAGTGGAGTCAAGGAGTGAATGAACCTCAGGCCTATGATCATGAGCAAGTGATACAACCTCTTTGTAGTTTCTTTTCCCCTCCTCTGGTAGCATAGTGGCTAAGACACTTGCCTGCTAACCAGACGGCTGGCGGTTCAAACCCACCAGCCACTCCTCGGAAGGAAGGTTAGGCAATCCTACTTCCGTAGTGATACTGCCTCGGAAACCCAAGGAGGGGTCGCTATGAGTCAGGGCCGACTCGACGGCACATAACAACAACAACAACAAGAATAAGAAAACAATATTCATCTGTCAGGTTAGGTGCAAGGATGGAAAGACTTCAGTATCTGACATACAGTGATGATAATGCAGCCAGCATTTATCAAACTATTACTTTGTGCCAGACACAATGCACAAAAAACTTGATACAGAACTTGCTATTGATTTTCCCATTTAATCTTTACAGTCACCTTACAGAGTACTGTCCTCTTTGTACTGGAGGTGTAGCTGAGGCCCAGAAATATAATTTGTACAAGACACAGAGCTAATTAGGGATTGAGCATGTGCTAGGACCCAACTGTCCCTGGAACAATTGCTGTGTTTTTAGAGTTCCCAGGCAGCATGATTGGAACTACATTGACTTTACCCAGACCACCTAGATGAGTGTCCCTATGGGTAAAGTTGGGCATCAGGATCACTCCATAACCTCCAAGGATTATAGTCTGGGGCCAAAATGCAGTTTGTTCAGTTATAGTTTGGAAGAAGCCTCTGTCCTTCTGTGCCAGTCCTTCTTCCTTGCTTCATCTTTTCCAAGGAGGGAAGTCCGGAGGCTGGAAACAGGTGATGTGCCGTGGAGAATGTGGATAACAGGCCAGGCGTGCCCTGTGAGGTTCTGTAGATGGCAGGAAAGCGAAGTGAGGGTGGCCAGTTGCAGAAAACTAAAATAAAGGAGCTTATTTCCACTGCTAAGCAGACTCTTGCCAGTGTCACCTGTCCCATGTCTGTCTGCACAGGAAGTAACCTGTCTAGGCCAAATATGGCCCTGTTTCTGTTAGAAAGAAGCACCCTCAGGGCTGATCACCATTTGTACCCCAACATACTGCTGGGGGCCTGGCAGCCAGTGTTCTTTGGAGAGATATCCTCTTGTCTCACTGCTTAAAACCGCTTGCTCCTGGGTCTTCTACGTGTAGTAGAGAAGCTTCTCTTGGGATGCTGTGACATCCCTTTCTGTCATATGCAGGGAGGGTAAGAGGATGAAATCCTTAAAATGTCAGCATGCCATAAGGGATAGGTTTATAGAGTTTTTTGACTGTTCACTTTGTGTGATGATTAAAGAAAAAAAACTCAGCCATTATTTTCTAACAGCTGTTGTGTCTTACCTCTATAAAGTGTCTTTTACCATAACACAGCATCATTAGACTCTATAAATCTTTTCCTATTTATTATGTTTAAATGATAAATGCCTTCCAATAAAATGACATCACTAGACTGGAGACTCATGCTCATTTTATACGTTTCTCTTCAATTTAGTTGATTTTAACTTTTTTCTTAGGCTGTTGTATGATACTAGTCTTGACCATAGGGTATCTTGCGTCTGTTGTCCCAGTCAAAATAATGTCTTAAAAAAGTAAGCATACTTTTCTTACTGGCTGCTCTTAAGGTTTTTCCACCAAATCTCTATTTGGCACCCAACTGTTATATAGGTGTTTGGTCTTGTGTGGAAGGGCCCCCTTCTCCCACATACCCATTAGCTTTGTTTCTTAACACTTGTTCTACATCAGGGGTGCATGTGGCAGGCAAACAGTGGGAACCAGTTCTTTGGGAACCTACAGCATTGTCAGTTGTACTGAGTTTTGCCCTTTTTCCTATAAAGGGTTCTTACTGAAATGCTCTCACTTAACCACTTAGGATGAAATGAATGGGAAATCTTTGGAACCCCCCAGAAGAGGAAAAGGAAGCCAAGAGTCTAAAGAAGGCCATGTGGCTTGGAAAAGACTGATGTTAGTCTGTTACCTTAAATGACAACTAGGAGTCAATGTTCTCAGCCTATAATGGAGTTGGATGGGGGGGGGGTATGGAGATTCCTATGTAAGAGGCTTAAATAGAAGCCATGTTTTTCAAGATTTATAAAGATGCTTTTTTTGTGCTTGTGTTACCCAAGCCTGATGCTATAGCGCTCTTTCTAGGGAGCTCCCGCTATGCTCACTGGCTCACTTGGGTAATGCAAATGAATGTGTTACATGTGTGCAGCCTTCCTGAAGTTCTTTATTCCACCCCCTTTGTAATCAGTCAGGGCCTAAGTATATTATAAAGTATATTCTCCTCATTAAAACAATAGTGGAGGTTCACAAAGGGAAATTGTTAATAAGTGTTCCAGCCTGTCATTTCTGCCTGTGTGAATAAAGAAGATAACCGTTCCTTGGGGAAACTATTTCGGGAATTGAGCAACAGATACGCTAGCCAGAGAATTCTCTTAACTGTAATTTTCCCTTTTTGTGAGTACTCAAATACCACATTCTGATGGGATCCTCGGTGCCACTGCACATACAGAGCACAATTGCCACAGCCCAGGTGGTGTTAATATGGGACGGTCCCCGGGGCACTTGTCACCAAGAGTTGTACAGCTTGTTCAGTGTCTTCGTCCATATGGCAGTCTGTCCCATTCACAGAAATGCATCAGAGCTGTGCCTTGTGGGTACTGTGGTCAATGTAGTGCGAAAAGGAAGCTTCAGCTAGCACCAGCCTCTGTTGTACAGTTTGTTTGATTGTAGATCTGAGTTATAGTGTACACACTCACACTCGCCCAGAAGAAATGCCAGCATGGCCTTGCTGGTTCCCTTTCTTTTTCCTTCATTTTCACAAGCGTGTGGTTAACTCAGCAGGTATAATTCTGGTGCATGAAACATAGCTGGTTTATAGAAAGTCAGTTAAAAAATAAAAACCCAGACATTTCTGGGTGGTGGTTCATGGAGTAACTCATTTGACTACATGCCTATACTAGAATTCTTCTATAAACTGCATGGTTTCTGTCATTCTTCCCCTCTCTTTTTTTTCCCCCCCTCCTTTTTCTGGTGTGAAAAAGATTTTTATTACAGTGTGGATTGTTGGCCTAATTTTTTAAGTTTTTCGCCTTAAAAAAAGGAAACGAAAAAAAAAGTCATTATCAACCTCAGAAATCTGAGAGTGAAACGTTTGCTGGAGGTGTTAAAACTGCAGAAGGAGAATCAAGAAAACAGATTTCCCAGTGAGTAAGGTGAAAAATTGAAAAATAGGGACATTTTGAAAGGCACTTTGGAAAATTTACAAGCAGGCAAAGCCTTCTCCATTTATATACCCAAATGTTGTTTTGCTTTTGTGTGACTATTTGTGTTCTTATTTGGTAAATAAACATACCCCTAGCAACTGTAGCCCATGAAATTTATACTACCTGTAAGACTTCCCTAAACAAATAGACAAACTTTTATGACCTTCAAATTACATTCCTTTTGTACTGTGCGAGGAAATCATAGAATGGCAAGCAGATTTCTTTCTTCTTTTTCTGTTTTTTAATTTTTTTGAGGTATAGCTTCACAGAATCTTTTGTGTGCATGTATTTTACATCTGGGTTGTGAATGTTCAAAGTGCTTGAAAGTATATTATGGCAGAAGGAAGGAAAACCCTAAAGTGTTGGTGTAAATAATGGGGTGTTTGCTTTCAGGAGGACCATTTTTGTCATCTGATGGAATTTCAGGTCAAACATCCACAAGGCTAATACACTATTGAAATTATTACGATAGGCCTTAGAATCAGGCAGGCATCTGCAGTAAATGCTGTGTCTCCACTTTTATATCTGAAGTATTGATGGAAACATTCTGGTACATATCAGCCCCTATATTCAACTTACATTTTCCCATATGAGTCATATTTATGGCAAGAACAAGATGTCTCGTGTTAAAGATCAGTGTGAGAAATAAATGGCAGTTTACTTTAATTAGAAAAAAAATTGACACCAAGAACTGGAATAATCCAGTGGCGTTTGAATAAATTAGAGGATGGTACAGACAGCAATAAAAAGTAACTTAACAAGGATAAATGGGATGTTGTTTGGAGTTCAACATAAACGTGCTCTTAAATGGGGCAGTAATTACTGGTCAGAACTGACATGTATCCATTCATTCAGCAAAAACTTACCAAGCTCTAACCACATGTTAGGTGTTCTTCTCGCTCTGGGGATACAGCCATGAACATGACTGACTGATAGACCAAGTTTGTCCTGATGGAGCTGGCATTGCAGTAGAATAGAAATAGGCCAAACAAATAATTGCATAACAGAGACACGGGCAGAGATAAGTTCTGGGACAAAAAAAAAAAAAAAAAAAACTGGGAGAGTAAGGACAAGTTTGCTGTTTGAAGTAAGTTGGTGTGGCAAAGCCTCTCTGGGGATATGCCCCTTGAACAAGTATTTTACTGACTGACACATAGTAGGTGCTCAATAAATATCAATGCATATTGCTGATAATTATTAAAGACATTATCAAACCACAGTTATTGAGCATCTATTATATATTACCTATTTAGGTTCTGGGAACTAAAAGATTGAGTACACAGTAGTTCCTTCAGGAGCTCATAGTTTAACCAGACAAACTTGGAAACAGATACTGCAGTACAGGGTAGTAAGTGAGTGGGTAGAAGTATATGCAGAATGTGATTGAGTGTATGATTTGTTAAAAACCAACATAAACACTAGTGGAATAGCATAGTGGAGATAATTTTCGCCCACATATGCCTCACGTGAGATCTTTGCACGCCTTACAGAAGAAGTTCTGTTTCTCTTGTCAGTTGTTGACAAGATGTGCCCTGTCATCTGGCACAGTCAGCCTGGCATGCTTAATGTCAATGCAGAAACTAGATGAAATATTCAGAAAAGAATGAACTTGGCCATGCAAAGGGCAACAGCCAGGTGGACCCAGAGAAGAAATTGAGAGTAGCTACATGTTTCCCGACATCTGCCCACAGATGCTACACCGAACCAACCGACTACCTACGAGTTGATTACAGTGCTAGCGACCCTATAGGATAGAACTGCTCTGTGGGGTTTTCAAGGCTGTAAACCTTTATGGAAGCAGACTGTCAGATTTCTCCCACTTAGCTGTGGCTGGTAGGTTCGAACTGCTGAACTTTTGGCTTGCAGCTGAGCACTTTAACCACTGTGCCAGCAGGGCTCCTAATTAGACTCTGTTAATACTGTAGATGCTCCAAACAAAGAGAAAATTACGGTTTCTGAGAAGAGTGCTTCTCAGCTTTTAGCTTACATCAGAATCGCCTGCCATCAGAGTCACTTCATAGCCTTGCTACAGATTACTAGGCCCTGGGCCTTTGACTGCTAACTGGAAGGCTGGCGGTTCAAACCCACCAGCCACTCCTTGGAAGGAAGATGGAGCAATCTACTTCCATAGTGATACTGTCTTGGAAACCCAAGGAGGGGTCGCTGTGGTCGGATCCTACTCAATGGCAGTAGAGTGAGTGAGTGAGGCCCCAGAGTTTCTGATTCCAGGAGTCTGGGGTAGGGTCCTGAGAAGATGCGTTTCTTCTCAGGGACCATACTTTGAGAACCACCTGCCATGCTTTTATTGCAGCACTGTTTCCCTCCTGATACACAAAGTGATAGATGGGATCTGGATCACGATTTCTTAGGAAATTCTGGGTTTCCATGCCAAGATTCATCATCCTCTCCAACAGAAAAATTTTAAAGAATATGGCAGAATAATCTTTTAGATAATTTTAAAGAATAATCTGTTTCTAGAACAATTCTTTTTAAAAGAATTTCTCACTTTTTAAAAATTTCTCATGTTTGCCTTTAAATCATTAGAATGTGCTCTAGTTATGTCTTTTTGATTTTTTATGCCTAAAAATGTTTTTTGCTTCAGCCCTCTGTCTGCACTCCTATTTTTATTTCTCTGTCTGTCTCTCTTCTTTGGTGGACGTTGAGTTCCTAGTGATAGTTCAGGGCCCTAATCAAATATTACAGTGCTTTTTTTTTCAAGCCGTGTTTAATTATCTCTCCCTCAACTGGAAGAGAATTGGGCTGAACTTTTCTAGAGAGGTGAAGAGCTTATTCTTATTCACAGTCAATACCAGTGACCCTCAAACTTATTTGGCAGTATATCTGGTCAATATTAAAATTTTTGACTGTGAACTGCTGTATGGAAAATGAATTTGCTCTGTAAACTTTCACCCAAAATACAATAAAAAATTTTTTTAAATTTTTTGACTGCATTCCTACCTCAGTGTATTTATTGATAAATTAGGTTCATGTTTTAATATAGTTATGTGTTGCATATATTATTAAAAGTTAGAGCCTAAGAGAATGAGAAATAGTACCACACATACACAAGCATGTGTATATACAGAAATTCTTACATGTTACCACCCATCTGTATGTCTTGTTATTCGCTGTTATGTCTCCAAGTAAGAGACTCAGCTAGGAACCCAACAGGATACTTACCAGAAGTACATGTTTAATAAAACCTGCTGAATTATGGAAAATGAGTTGCTGTCAAGCCGATTCTAGCTCATGGAGACCTGTAGATGTCAGAGTAGAACTGTGCTCTGTAGGGTTTTCAGTGGCTGGTTTTTTGAAAGATCGCTGGCCTTTCTTCTGAGTGTCCTCTGCACAGACACAAACCTCCAGCTTTTCAGTTGGAGGCCAAGTGCATTAACCTTGTTGTACCACCCTGGTACTTAGGAATAGAGGACAGTGAGATCTAGTGAACATTAATGAAGCATCTTGTACTACAGAAAAATAAAAGTAATTTCATAAAGTAGGGAGGAACCCAAGGAAACATGAAAGCATGTACCTAATGGTTTTGAGCCATTTTGTATCTTTGGCGTACTTGCTCCTCTATCTGCTTGTGCTTGGGTTACATGTTTCTTCTGGTTCTAGGATATAACATAACTCTCGGAGGTCTTGTGCTGATATCCCATAGAGTATTGGAGATGAACATTTAAAAAGATATAATATTGAAGCTTTTATATTTTTGCCTTTTAGTTTTCTGGGTGGTGGTGGTTACCCAGACATACGGGCAAGGTGACTCACCAGTGCAAGCACATTGCATTGACCATGAGTAATGAGTACACCTGCCTAATTGGTGTTAATAAATTTTGGGTTAGAGGTCCCTAAGTCTGTATTAACACAGTTGCTCAAAAACACTCTTTGGAAAGCATTTGTTTTTCTTAACAAGATCTCAGTGTTAACGTGGCCAGTGGTAAACTCTTAGTGGCAAACTTGAGAGCCCTGTCTAGTGTCAGAAACAAAAGCTGGGCCTCTGCCTCTTCTTGTTCTTTTCCTTCATTTATCCTTTCACTCATCACAATGAGAAAACAGGCATTTTGCCATTGTCATCACCTGCTCTGTATGTGCGATTGATCAAAACCTACACCAGCCTCATGTGCTAAGCCATTGTCCTGCTGTGCCACATATTTCTGGTGTTGGGCAGTTGAGATGGCATGTTAGCTAGTGTAGCTGAATAGGACATATGGCAGATTGGTGACATGGTTGATGAAGAAACTGCTAAACTTTTACAGCCTGTTGGCTGTAGTCCTAAAAGCATTGGGCAGACTGTACTGCGGTGTTGTGGCCTTGGCAAATCTTTATCCCTTAAGTTCAGGATGACCGTGAGGTTCTTCCTGTCCCAGTGCAAGCTCAATTAAAGTGTGCCTTCAGAGACTTCCCACTGGATTGATCTGGTTGCACAATGGATGTCCTTGAGCTCTTGGTTTCCCAAACATCAAGTATTTGAATATGTGCCCCATTGTCAAAGTATGTACCATATCCTCCAATATTACTTTTTATATATTGCTTTTCTGGGTGTCACTGGTTCTCCTAACATATGGACAAGGTTCCATGTGGGCTTTAACAAAGCAGCTAGTACTGCAAACAGTGTTTTTATATTGTAATTACTACTTATGTAGATTTATATTATATACTTATATATTATATAAATGATATATAATATTGATGTAAAATATATGAAACTAATAATATACACCCCCACCAGCCACTCCTCGGAAGGAAGGTTGGGCAATCCTACTTCCGTAGTGATACTGCCTCGGAAACCCAAGGAGGGGTCGCTATGAGTCGGGGCCGACTCGACGGCACATAACAACAACAACAACAATAATATACAATTCAAAAGTGATTATAGTTGATTATATTATTTTGTTTAAATTAGCAAATTCTGCCTATAAAATCAGGTTGGAGATGCTAGCTATATTTTTGTCTAATACAAGTTAAAATATCTCTAAAATTATTTCAAAGTCTGAATGCTTACACAGCCTGATGTCATGCACATCACCATTGATTGAGAGCATATCACATGCTGATATGCTGGGATTTTGTGATCTCAAATTCCCTCTTTTTGCCAAGGAGAAGGGACTTTGATTGAATATAGAACTATAGATCCCAACCCTGCTTACATGACATAACCTGGTTTCCTAGAAAAGCTCAAAATTGCCACTTAACGTTCCTAAAAAGTTGATTCAGGACCTTCCTTGTCTGCACAAACTTGTTTGCTCTTTTCAAGGATACCACCCCAGTTTAGAGCACACCTAAGGGGGACCTAGAGTTTGGGAACTGTGAAGTACTGAGATGCTATCAAATCTGTTGATTGGGTTATTTATACCAGGATATTCCTGGTTAATATAATAACTGGCAACAGTTATTCACTGACCAGATCACTCAACGCATCTGTGCTAATATAAAATTGGTGTTTGTTAAACAGAAACAGAGAATGACCTTTTCCCTGCACTAACTTCCTTCAGACTTGCATGTTATATTTAATGAAATAACCTAACATATAATTGTTAAATAACCTTAGGCCAACAAGCATTTTTATGTTTGGTGGGATTGCCCAGTGCTGCCCCTTTCCATATTTATCCATCTCCAACACACCTTTTAACCCATAATTCGTAGAGATGGTACCTCATGACTGTTTTCTTTAAGCAGAGTCACAATTAGGTCAAATATGGAACACGGGCCTTCCAGGATCCTCACTCAAGTTGTGGTTATGGCCCAACAACATGGGCATCAGCCAGGAGTTTGTTGGACTTGTACCTCTTGGACCCCACCTCAAACTTACTGAATCTAAATTTGCATGTTAAAAAGACTCCAGGTAATTTATATCTATAATAAAGCTTGAAAAGTACTATTCTAGGAATACCAATGGAATAGGAATTTTATTTCTGTACCTTAAGACACTGTTCTTGCAGTCTTTCAGACCCAGTTAACATGCTTTGAACCATTCACCTTCTGTCTTTAATTTTTGCCTTATCTGTCTAAATTCACTGCCTTCGAGTCGAATTGACTTATAAAGACCCCTCCTTGGGTTACTGAGGCGTTATCTCTACAGAACTAGATTGCCCAGTCTTCCTTCCAAAGAGTGGCTTGTGGGTTTGAACTATCAGCCTTCTGGTTAGCAGTCAAATGACTTAGGCACTACACCACCAGACAGCTGTTATTAATGTTGTTGTTGTTATGTGCTGTAAAGTCAGACCCCACTCATCGCGACCCCTCCTTGGGTTTCCAAGACAGTATCATTGGGAAAGTAGATTGCGCAACCTTCCTTCCAAGGAGTGGCTGGTGGGTTCGAACCACCAGTCTTCTGGTTAGCAGTCAAGTGCCTTAGGCACTGTGCTACCAGAGCTCCTACTGTTATTACTAGTTACTTAATATTTTTCTCAAAATTAACATAAATAGGTTTCATAACAGTTCCACCTGTGAAATTATTAATCTTATATACTAGTTAGTTTTCTTTCCTCTACACATAGCATGAATCCATAACTGAAAATGAGAGTGTCTGTAAACCTTTCACACTCACCCAGCATTCCACTAGCGGGCCACACCCGGAGCACCACTGCAGAGTGGTAACCTTGTATTCCCTTCAGGATGATTTGCAATTAAAAAAAAAAAGTCCAGACAAAAGTGTTACTAGCTTGTGTTTCAGGTGTAAAGTTAGTTAAGGTAGTCTCACATCTCAAGATACACTATTGAAACCAGATAATGACAATAATCTCCATCATTGTTTAAAAGCACGAATCTCACACTTTTTATGATAGACTAATTCACAGTCACTCCAATCACAAGTTCAACGCATGAATATCACATCACGAGGGAATGGGAAATCCTCTAATTAAGCATGATTTGAAAAGCAGCAGAAAATTGAGATGATGAGCATACTGGGGAAAGAAAGTCAAGGATTCACTGCATGAGAGAGTGAAAAAGAAGCATGTATGTTTGTTACAGTTTTAGAGAACTGGTCTTTATTCACTCTAGGCCCTTTTATAGACTAGTAAATACTTTCCTCTTTGTGGTTTGATCTTAGAACCCAGTGGCAACTAATTTATGGAAAATTGATTATTAAATATATAGGATGGGTTATTTCTCTGATGAGTAAAAGACAAAATTAGAGACTGTATGCTAGAAATAAATAAAACCAGTTACCATAATGTAGTCAATTCCAGTTCATGGCAATCTCGTGTGTCAGAGTAGAGCTGTGCTCCATAGCATTTTCAGTGGCTGGTTTTTTTGGAAGTAGATCACCAAGCCTTTCTTCTGAAGCATCTCTGGGTGGATTCGAACCTAAAGTCCCCGGCGATTCCAGAGTAAGCCACTGGTGGTTCAGTAGCAGAACTCTCAGCTTCTGTACAGGAGATCTGGGTTTGATATTCCCAACCAGTGAACTTCATGCATAGCCATCACGCATCTGTCTGTTATTGGGGGCTTGCCTGTTGCTGTGATGCTGAACAGGTTTCAGCAGTGGAGCTTCTACACCAAGATGGAGTGGGAAGAACAGCCTGGCAATCTACTTCTAAAAACCAACGAGTGGAAACCCTGTGGATCCCAATGATCCAGTCTACAACTCATCATGGGAATGGTGCAGGACTAGGCAATGTTCCATCGTACATGGAGTCATCATGAGTGTGGGGCCAACTTCATAGCTAACAACAAGCTAGAAATGTGATGGCTACATTTTCTCAGGCTCTTCAATATGGAGATCTGCTTTTCACAGTGTTTTCAGTGAAAGTTGAATGAGAAAGGTCATGGCTACAAATGTACAAGGAAAGAAGATACAGTGCTTACGTCTTTCTCCTGTTCCTGTGTATCATTTGTGTTTATTCAGGTAGGCATATAACCTTTCCCCCCAATGCCACATATGAAAACATGATGAGACTTAGCCTGTCATTTTATTTTCTGCAGGAGATTGTGGTTTGACTTCTAGCTCATTCTGAGTAGATACACACTGGTATGAAACACATCAGAAGATTAAAGTAAAAAGTGGAAAATTGCACTACGTATTGCTCTTCTTTATTAGGTCGACTGTGATCAAATTCCAAGACCAGTTCACCCAGTTTGGTATCATTCTGTATGCTAAATATGTTTCAGTCAAGCAGACATGTTGTATCTATCACAGATAATTGAAGTCTTTTTTTTTTTTTTTTGGAAAAAAAGAATAAAAAATGAAAATCTGATCATATTTTCAAATATGAAGTCATCACTAAAATATTTTGGACTCAAATTCATATAATCAAACTTAAAATTCTGTGCTATGGTACTCAAAATGTCATTAAAAATAGGAGAAGGTAGCAAAGTAGAAGAAAAAAAAATGTGATAAGAACTTACAAGTTAGGAAAGAGAAAATAACATCATTTTTGTATAAGTTATCATTAAAGAATTCAGCAAATTTAAAAAAAAAAAAAACTTTAATATACTAAATGGCTTCCCTTGACACCACTGTTATAATTAGTTTAGTGGCAGACACTTTTTATTAATAGCTAGACCTAAAATTGTATAAAACTGTATATCAAGACCGCTAGCTCTCGGGGAAATCTGAGGTATCTGGAATGGTTTCAGGTCACAAAAAAAATTAACATTTTGGCTAGGAATAAGCTGTCTTTTGCCACCCAGCCAAAGTCATAGGTAGTGATGGCTGAGAGGGGAGCATTCTGTGGCTGACAGAAAGAAGCGTGTGCTTTTGGATAGAAGATCAAAGACATTGGAAAGAAGATAGACAAAGAGAGACTCGAGCAATAGGGAGCCACAGAAATAGTTTGTCAGCAAATGTGCCTTCGTCATTAGTATCCTGGATGCTTATCTTGGGGTCAGAGTTCCATAAATGTTGACTAGCTTAATGAAAGGCCTAATAGTAGGAATGAAGGTGATTAGTGTGGAAAGGAGGGAGGCAGGAAAGGGGATTAGTTGTACTTTTGGTGCGTGTATTTACAGTGGGTGGAGGGTGGATTAGAAGGAGCAGCAACCAGCTTCCTGTTCCACAGCAGCAATATGGATACTATTACTCCTTACAGGAAGGCACAGACTATATTCATTCCTTCATCCCAATATTCATTAAACACCTACACTCCATTCTTCTTGTCGTTAGTAAGATGGATCAGTCATTTGTGCCTACTCCTTGTTCCATCTGCATATCCTTGAGAGAAGATTGGTGGAGGTTTAACCACTGGTGAGGAGCAACCCAGGTCATCTTGTGTGTTTCCCTTCAGTTTTGTAGATAAGGAAATGAAAGGCCAGGGCAGATGAATGACCTGCAAGGTTCCTCCTTATTCAGTACAGCTGTAATGAGAAATGAGATCAGCATGTGCTAAGCTCCCTGTGCTCACTGTATAGGAATGGTACTTGCCTGCAATCAAAAGTTAAGTTACACTCTGTTTACACATTAAGCAGGGAGACCCACATTAGCACATTCTAAAAAGATTTTTTCAGTGCACAGAAGATCAACAGAATCTTGGAAACAAAGGTGTTCTGAGGTACTTATTCTTCAAAAGTTGCCATTGCCAAGCTTTTATTTTTATTAAAAAAATTATAATACAATTTAGTCCCCATCAAATTTTATCTTATCAATTTATCTATAATTGAATCCAAATTCAAAAGTTACTTTATAATTTAACTATAAATCCTTTTGAGAATATTAGCAATATGTTGGGGGGAAATGACGAAATTTCGTAAAGTGAGATAAAAAATACATTCCACCCATAACATGTATGTTCATTTCATTTTTTGACAAGGGTGCCAAGACATTTCAAGGGGCATAGAATAATGGAGTTGGACCCCTAGCTCATGTCATACTAACTCAAACGTAGATCATAGGCTTAAATGTAATAAATAAAACTGTAAAATCTTTGAAAGAAAACATAGGAATATATCTGCATTACCTTGGATTAAGCAACAGTTTCTTATATATGGCACCAAAAGCACACATGATCCAATAAATTGGATTTTATCAAAATTAAAAATTGTTGTGCACCCAAGGTCACTGCCAAAAATGTGGTAACATGCAGCATGGAAGAAAAGATTTGTAAGTCATAGCTGTTATAAGGGTCTAGTCATGGCAAAGTGGTTAAGCACTCTGCTGCCAACCAAAATGTCGGTGGTTTGAACCTAACAGCCACATCATGGGAGTGAGATGAGGCAGTCTGCTTCTGTAAAGATTATCGTTTTGGAAACCCTGTGGAGAAATTCTGCCCTGTCCGATAGGGTCACTGTGAGTTGGAATTGTCTTGATGACAATGGGTTTTTTATGCAGAATATATAAGGAACACTTACAAATAGAACACAGTTTAAAAATGGGCAAAGCATTTGAATAGATAATTCTCCAAAGAAGATATATAAATGGACAGTAAGCACATGAAAAAATGCTCAAAATCATTAATCATCAGGGAAATGCAAATCAGAAGCACAGTTAGGTCCACACAAAAACTTTATGTGGATGTGCATAGCAGGATTATTTATAATAACCAATAAGTAGAAACAAATCAGATGTCCATCAACTGATGATTGAACAAATAAAATGTGGTATATACATTCACTGGAATATTATCTGACAATAAAAAAAGAATGAAGTACTGACACATATTACCTTGAACTTTGAAAGCATTGTGCTATGTAAAAGAAGTCAGTCATAAGAGACCACATATTGTATGATTAACATTTATATGAAATATACAGAATAGGCAAGTTTCTAGAGATAGAAAATAGGTTAGTGGTTGCCAGGAGCTGGGGATGGATGGGAGGAAGATGGAGAGTGACTGCTAATGAATGTGGGGTTTGCTTGCTTTCAAGGTGATGAAAATGTTGTAAAATTAGATCCTGGTGATGATCGTACAACTCTGTGAATTAACTAAAAACGAAGGCTTTATACTTTTTAAATGGTGAATTGTGATATATTGATTTTATCTCATATATTAAAAATAGAAAAACATAACCCACAGTTTTCAGTGATTAGAGAAAAACCAACATAGCTTTCATAATGTATCAAACGATATTCCGGTGACATAAAATACAATTTATAATTTTGGCATAATTTTTTTGGCCAGTGAAGGAAAATCTAATAGATATTGTTGTCTTTTACAGCAGGTGAATTAAAAGTTTAGAGAGAAAGAAAAAGATAGGCAAATTTGGACAAGGGGATTAAGAGGAGACTTAGAAACAGAGCAGGAACTCTGGTGGTGCAGTGGTTAAAGCATTCAGCTGTGAATCAGGAGGTCAGTGGTTCAAACCCACCTGTTTCTGTGCAGAGGAAAGATGAGGCAGTTGGCTTCCATAAAGATTTACAGCCTTGGAAGCCCTGTGGGGCAATTCTACTCTGTCCTAAACAGTCACTTTCAGTTGAAATCGACTTCAGTGGCAGTGGTCTTTGTCTTTAGAGACAGACATGAGAACTTGGATCATGCACAGGGAAAGCTGAGCCTGCACATTCAGTTGAAAGGGAAGGTGACATTTAAGTTGGTGGGAAATATCTTGGGGAATAGCAAGACCTCTCCACAAATTCCTCTCTTGATTACTGCCAGGAAAATTAGGCTGTATGACTAATAGTGCAAGGACCACTAAAGAGTACGAACTGAAAACTTGAGAAGTCATCCTTAGTTTTAGCAGGTGAAGTTAGTGATTCTAGTATCAATTTCTGGTTAAGTAGTGAACTTCGGTATATATGATAGTCAGTAGTCACCAATGAGGAACCATGACTATTATATAAAGCCTGCAAGGCTGAGGTCAGTGTGGAAGTTAAAGTTTCTGGCTGGTATACTTCTTTTCATAACTTTTTTTTTTTTTTTTTTTGCCAAAAATACCCATAATAAAACATAGACTTGTTTTGCATTTTTCACATGTATAGTTTATTGACAGTGGTTACATACTTCATATTGTGTCACCAGTCTCCTAGCCTCTGCCCCTGTTGTTTACCATGGTCACCTTAGTCTCTGCTGCTTAAAGTTCTCATCTGTATTTTAGAGTTCTTGTTGGCCATTTGATCTCATATAGATAACTCTTAAAAGAGCATAATACTCAAGATAAACATCCTTTATTAAATTAACTAAATTGGCTTAGTATGTGCAGTGTAGTAAATTACATGATAGGGCTTTTCTAGCCATAGTGTTTGTAACTCCCATTTTGCCACAAGCAACTGAGTAGCTGATTGTTAAAGTTATCCGCCTGGTGTATTTCTGTTGGAGCAGCACAAAGCAATCCTCTGGGAAGTTTGCTTTCTCAGGTGTGTAGAATTCTGATGTTGGGATTGGTTGGTTTTGGCCACACTGCCAGGCTCAAAAGGAGTCCTCCTAGAGGCAGAAGGAGTCTCTCTGACTGCTGGCTGAGAGAGACCCAGCTGCTGAGAGAGACTGAGTGTGTTCCTGAACTTGAATTATAACCTATTGCTTCCCTCATAAACCCCATAATCTGTGAGTTCTGTGTGGCCACTACAGTGAATTATTGAACCCAGCAGAGGGGTGGTGGGTGCCACAGGAGGAACGTTTGGTGACAAGGTTAGTAAGAGGGTTAGAGGGTGGCGACATGTCTGGCCTCATAAGAACAGGCTAATGGTGATTCTGTCTTCCTCTTGTGTAGTTAGAGGAGGTCAGAAGATGCTGCCTCCCTGCCCCTTTAGTAGTATGAAAATGACTTTGTGGGATAATTTTTTGTTCAAGGCTTAAAAGTTATTTCCAGGCAATAGATTTTGATGTTCTTCCAGTCTCAATGTGGCTGGTTTACTTAGATATACAAAGAACTAGTAAATAGAACCCCTCTGGAAAACTGCCAAGGTCATTGGAATGAAGATGTAGCTAGCTTTTAAACATATTTGCCCCAAATTAAACTGCTAAAAATTTAGGGCCAAACAGTTGTGTTTATGTTACATGGATTCATGAATGGATATATATATTAAATAATTATATTGTTCCATTTAATTTCTACATGGATAGGCACTTAATTGGCGTTTACCTTTGGCTTTTAATCCATGTAGGTAAAGATAAAATAATGTCAATCTACGTGAGAAACATGTTATGATACACTCTACTTAATTTTATTCCAAATATATGAAACAAATAGCATGCAATCAAGAAAACCAGCTGATTTAAATTTCTAGATAATCCTTAATATATAAAAATTAAACATAACTGTATCACAAGAAAAGTGATAGCATTTCAGATTAGAAAGAACCAATTGCCATGAAAATCGTAATTACACAAAAACATGTAATAATTCTTAACATTACATGATAGGAAATACAGTATATACTCAACATGGTGTAATGCATGTCTTTGAACTACTTCTTCCCAGTTCAGTCATGGCTGACGAAGCAAAACCAGAACGGACCAGAAGTTGTAAAATGTTGAGTGGATGGGAATGATAACCAGAATGAAAAAAAACCACTGGCAGACGCCCTGCGAGAAATGTAAACTTTGTCTCAGAAAACAAGGGCAGCATGCACATTACAAAGCAATCAAATCTCTTGACCAGCTGAGTCAGAAACAACGAAGCTGTCAAAGATGGCAGCTGACCATGCTGCTTTGAGCACATGTTGCTCTCCAGTGATAGCAATAATCCAAACTTCCGTATCAGGCTCCTGAAAGGGCATACTACATCTCTTCTCAGTGACTCATTCTGGGACTTTTACCCGTAATTTTTCCCATTCCTGTTATC
>NW_006921736.1:7066651-7076454 GCF_000298275.1 Orycteropus afer afer | reverse complement strand
ACGTCCTCTTCTGAATCTGGCTTGAACCTCTGGAAGTTCTCTGTCAATATACTGCTGCAAACGTTTCTGAATTATCTTCAGTAAGATCTTACTTGCGTGCCATGACTGAACTGGGAAGAAGTAGTTCAAAGACATGCATTACACCATATTGAGTATATACTGTATTTCCTGTCATGTAATGTTAAGAATTACTACGTGTCTTTGTTGTCTGTACCTCCCATGTGCCTCTCTCTGTCTTCCTCTTCCTCGCATTCCTCTTCTCCAATTATATATTAAATACGACAATGTAGTGTAAAGCATGTTTCCATTTTTTTAAATAGTGATTCAGTAGAAAATAATGCAGAGCAATGATATGTCAGAATATAAGCAGTGATCCCTAGGGGGGTTATTAGGTGTGGAATGGGAGTAGGATGAGTAGGGAGTGTACTGTCTCCAGTAGACAACCCAGTATTATCTGAGGGTTTTATTTATTTATTTATTTTTAATATATAAGAGCCTATAATCTTATTTTTCATAATACAAAGTCTTGTTTTAGTTGAGATGCATTTTCAAGAGGTCATCTGAGTAAATACGTACACGTGTGTGAGGAGTCTGAGTTTCTTTAGATTCAAGTGTAACTTGTTATCGTTCTAAGGCCTTAGTGAGTTCTCATCTGTCCTTACTTCCAACTGATATAAATAGAACTGAAAATAAATTTTTAGGGGATAGTAGTTTTCTATTTAGACCTTGGATCTTAGTTAAATATATTAACCAAAAAAAAAAAAGGAATGTGTTTGGGGTTGGTACATGGGGACAGGCAGCAAACACCATGCTAAATCATGTAAATTTAATTTCCAGTTATAAATAAATTCTTCTAGTGAATCCCATTATTATTTTCTTTCATATTTCAAACACTCTTGGCTTAACCCAAGAAGCGTAATAGAATAAGCATTTGCAGTTCTTAATTTTGTTTCCTGACAAATAAGGCTACTGGTTCCCAAATTAAATAATCACACAAAATATGTATAAGGGCTAGGAATTTTCAGATAGCATTTCTTGAGAACAACTTGATAGAATATTTATACCAAAACCGAAACAGACTCACTGCTGTCAAGTTGATTCGACTCATAGTGACCCCTCCTTGGGTTTCCAAGGTGGTATATGTACAGAGATAGATTGCCCAGTCTTCCTTCTGAGGAGTGTTTGGTGGGTTTGAACTACCAGCCTTCTGTTTAGCCGTCAAGTGCCTTAGGCACTATGCCACCAGGGCTCCCAGAATATTTGTGTTGTTGTTGTTGTTGTTTGCCGTCAAGTCGTCCCGACTCATAGCGACCCCTCCTTGGGTTTCCGAGGCAGTATCACTACAGAAGTAGGATTGCCCAACCTTCCTTCCGAGGAGTGGCTGGTGGGTTTGAACCGCCAGCCTTCTGGTTAGCAGTCAAGTGCCTTAGGCACTGTGCTACCAGAGCTCCCAGAATATTTATAGTGAGATTTAAAATTTATTATTTAATTCTTTTTCTCTAAATGTATCTTATGATAGAAATCAGTTGTTATTATACTAGTACTCAAATAACTTCTTTTAGAAGGATCAGCACAAGGCTGGTCCCTATGAGGTGGAAGTTAAAGATGTCTCAAATGTCCATCTTTTCCAGACTTCTCTACCACTCCATCATCTCCAACATCCTTCTCCCCTCAGTGTCTTCCTCCTGTCTTATGGTTCCATATGTTGGCTGTAGCGTCTCACAGAACTCACCAGCTGCCAAGGAAAACACTTATGTCGTGGTAGAGCCTGGGAGGCTGGCAATCGCAAATCCATGGGTAGGGTCTGGAAGTTCTCACTCGTGTGGTTTCAGGGGCCATAAAGCCAAATCGGCAGTCAGATGACCGACTGCTGTCTCAAGTCAGGGGTGAGATGATGACAAGCCAAATGCAGGAGCAGAGCAAGAGCAGGAACTTTCTCAGAACATTCACATATATGCCTCCAAGGAAACTGAGGTTGGTGACTTGAGTCACTTTCAGCAAGGTAGAACTCAAGATACAACCCACCCTAAACAGGCATAGAGACTAGGATTTACAATGTATCACAAGATGGAGGACCATGGCTAGAAGGTCCATATTAAGCAATTCACTGCACTACAACTAGGAAATGCTTTGTCTGGTAGATCTTATTGTTAACATTATTTATAGATACAGGAAGCATGAAGGAAATCATAATGTCCAAAAGAGAGGAATGGTTAGGTAAATTTTGGTATGTAACTAGGGCTAAAATAGTATAGAATGAACCATTTACCCACCATTAAGTAAGGTGTTTGAAGACTGGTGAAAAACATGAGAAACTATTTATAAAAGTATAAAGGAATGATACAGATTTTTAGATACATATATTCAAAGATCCCCAACTTGTCAAAACTGTGTGTGTGTTTATATATAATATACCAAGTTCTGGGTGGTAGAATTGTGGAAAATGTGTATGTTTCCTGTATTTTCCAAGTTTTTTATAATAAATATATGTTGGCTCTTTAAAAATTATGAAATCAACTTAAGTATTGTAATAAAATTGCTAAAGATGATTATTATTATAGTTAGCTTTTCTTGATGTCTATTTCTTTAAAGCTAATTATAGAAATAGTTTTCTTTTTAAATGATTTTGTTCCCTTCCAGAATATCGGAGAATTAAGTACATTTGAAGGCCTCACTTTTTAATTTTCTCAATAACTTAAAAATATTCTATTTTTGGAATCTATTTCAGTCATTTAAAAAAGTCTGAGGTTGAACATGGACAGGTACTACAGTTTTTTCCCTTGGGTCCAGTGGAATTTTACCTTCTTAAGTGCTTAGAGAGTATCTTTTTATCACTGGGTTTTATAAACTTTACTAACCCACTGCCATCGAGTGATTCCAACTCATGGAGACCCTATGGGACAGAATAGAACTACCCCATAGGATTTCCGAGGCTGTAAACCTTTATGGAAGCACTTTGGTGGCGTAGTGCCTAAAGCATGTGACTGCTAACCAGAAGGCTGGTGGTTCAAACCCACCAGCCACTCCTTAGAAAGAAGGTTGGGCAATCTACTTCTGTAGAGATACCGCCTTGGAAGCCCAAGAAGGGGTCACTATAAGTTGGAATTGACTCGACGGCAGTGACTTGGTTAGTTTTAAACCTTTTTAGAAGCAGACTGCCACAGCTTTATCCTGTGGAGTAGCTGTGGTGGGTTCAACCTGCCATCTTTTTGGTTAGCAGCCAAATGCTTTTACCATTGAACTACCAGAGCTATTTAAACTTCACTAGAGGGAGCCATAGTGGTGTAGTGTTTAAGGCATCTGCTAACCAGAAGGCTAATGGTTCAAACCCATCAACCACTCCTCAGAAGGAAGATCAGGCAATCTACGTTCTGTAGATATACTGCCTCGGAAACCCAAGGGGAGGAAGGGGTCATTCATTATGAGTTGGGATTGACCCAATGGCAGTGAGTTTTTTTTTTTGTTTTTTTTTTTTTTTTGTGAGCGGTACCTTAGTTCTTGTGCCATCCTTTTCTTTCAGGAGTGGCAACTTTCAGTGCTTCCCCAAGGTAGTTGTCTGTAACTGTGGTGGTGGTTGTTCCCAGATTTGTTTTCTTATTTTCAGACAGAATAGCTCATGATTGTCTTCAAGTTAGATTTCCAGCAAATCATTTAAAAGCCATAGGGAAACATAATGGTCTCTGATAACGTATGATTCTGTGTGTTTACTTTTAATGCCTGTTAGTTTATGTGTTAATAATATGCTTACTGTGGATTAATTAAAAGTCAGAGGCAAATGACATTTGCATACGTATGGTACGCTTTATGAACCAAGCCAATAAAATATAGGAATTCATATCCTGACATTAATACAAAATACGTGCTTCGTATCTGTATGTGTGTTTGTGTTCATAATTCACTATGCTTGAACAAAGTCAGGCAGAGCCAGTGGTAGAGTAAGTTACAAAATCGCCCTGCCCATGAAGGGAATGTGCCTGAGTACGAAACAGAACTCTTAATGTTAGTTTTACATTTCTATTTGATGGAATCTAAGTTTGTGGAGATGACTGTAAAAATAATTTGTCTGAAATAAGTCTGGATGCAGAAATCTAATAGAGAAAATATTTGAGAATATGGTTCATCAGCGAGTGCAACACATATAACACCTTCCAGGAGCACCATATGGTGCGGATCAAAGCATCCTGTGACCCAGCTTCATGTGGCTGAATCATTACGGATTGATTGGAGCCCCTCAGGAGGGTTAACCCCTTCATGCTCTTCACCCAGCGTTCCATCATTCTTGACATCACTAATTTTAGGAATATCTTCCAACCACTGTTAGCTTTTTTTTTTTTTTTTTTTAAAGCTAATTATCCACTTGGATATATTTATCTTTCTAAATTATTTGATTGTACTATTCCTTGCTGGATAAAATTAACTTGTGAAAAGATTAATAATGTATCACTTGATAATAAAGCATTTTCTGGGGAAAGGAAAAAGAAAAAACTAGTATTCTGGGTAGAAAGCATAGCCAGAAAATCTCAAAATCAAGTATAGATTGTGCAGTTTTTCCTTATGTAGATTAAATGGTAACTACCAGCTTTTTGAAGAAGTTTATCACAGTCTGAACAGAGAGCTTTGCATTTCACAAAAACCTGCCAAACACTTTTGTGTGTTGTCCACTCTAACATCTGACTGTGAACGTTTTGGTACAGTTTTACTCGTGTTCATCAATAACAATGCAGAATTAATTAGTAAATTTCATGAGAAAAGAAAGTCTCACATTCATTGGCGTCCACATTTGGCCTTTGTGGGCTCCTGTTGCCTTTTATGTCCTTGCCTAGTGAGACGGTTCTTGACAGCAAATTCATCCTCTTCTGTGTTTTTCCTTTCAGTTTGTCCCACGAGGAGCATCCCCATAGCCATCCTCTCTACGGACACGGTGTGTGCAAGTGGCCAGGTTGTGAAGCAGTGTGCGAAGATTTCCCTTCATTTCTAAAGTAAGAATCGTGTTTGTTTGTTCTCTTTTACATAGCCATCACCTCCCACTGTTCACACTTCTGCTCATAAAATGCCTTTTTGATGGAGGCTTTTTACACCTCCTTTTTGAGAGTGAATTCTAAATCACAAGGTCTCACACCGTGTCATAAGGGTAGCTACAAAATCTACTCTTATTATGGAGAGAAGGTTGTATTGTAGAGACAGAAAGACTTAAGGCCCAAGGCATTTTGCTTACACTTAGAAATACCATAGAGTTATCCATGTTCTTTAGACTGGTAGTGATTTAAAAAAAAAAAAAAAATTCTACCAATGTTAAACTTGTAGTAATTGAGCTTAACTTTTTTAATCTGTTCCCATATATTAAATCAATGATATGCTATCTCTAAATTTATTAAATTAGTATCTAATTTTATGAAATCAATGGTTAGTTAGTTGCATTCAGGGGATTGGTCCTCTTTGTTCATACAAATGACTTCATAAACAGAAAAAATGCAAAACATGTTGAGTCTTTTCTTTATGTGGTGGTATTGACTTTTGTTCAAATTCTTACTCTTATAGGGAGAATGAAATTAAATGTAATTTCTACAGTTAGTTAAAATATGACTAAAGCTTAGGTTATCCCATTTGGATCTATAACATTAAACATATCTCTATAAGTAAATGATACATTCATGTTGCCATAGCTGGAACCAGATACCTCTGTAGTGCATCTTAGTATTTCTCTTACCTGTGGTACCTTATGGGAACCCTGGTGGTGTAGTGCCTAAGGCATTTGACTGCTAACCAGAAGGCTGGCGGTTCAAACCCCACTCCTCAGAAGGAAGGTTGGGCAATCTACTTCTGTAGTGATACCGCCTCGGAAACCCAAGGAGGGGTTGCTATGAGTCAAATCGACTCAACGGCAGTGAGTTTGTGGTTTGTCTTATGGTACCTTGACAATTAAAAAAATATAGACTAAACTGTCTTATATTTTTGATATCACATAAATATATTCATACTGAGTGATTGACTTAGGGACTCAATAAATTTCACATATGTATCTCAAATGTTTTATATATATATATATATATATATATATACACACACACACACATACATACACACACACACACTCTCTCACACACACACATGACATATATATTATTTAATAAACATATGCATGTATATAACTTATATGGTTTACAAATTGGATGTGAGGGGGTGGTCTTTCCCCCCTCACTTTTCTCTCCTCAATATGCAAGAAAGCAGAGATTCATGTGCAGGTCTGTGGTGCAGTTAAAATATTTGCCTGCTAACCAAAAGTTCAGTAGTTTGAACCTGCCAGCCACTCCATGGGAGAAAGATGAGGCAGTCTGATTCTGTAAAGATTTATAGCCTTTGGGCAGCTTTACTCTGTCCTATAGAGTCGTCATGAGTCAGAATTGACTCTATGGAAGTGAGTTTGGTTTTGGTTTTTATATTTATATTGTTAAAACAAACTCTTTATCTTTATGGGCCTGGATACAAATACTATAATAAAGCTACTCTTAGAGATACGTCTAGTGTTATCTGCAGATGGTTTTCGTAACACAGGTTTTTGATTAATCAATGAAAGCCTGTGAATCTAATTCATAGCTTCCTAGCTTCAATATTTTACTTCAAACATTATGTGATCATTGAAAACTTAAGTACCTAAAACTTTTTTAAAGAATATATCTAAAATTGTTTTTAGGCAGCAGCCCTCAAGCGCAGTGATTTTATTTGATTTTGTTTTAAGCACCAGTCCTTGTGATAAGATGATTCAGATTTTCTCTTTATAAACCACTCATTGTATAATCTTGATTTTGTTATTTCCTGAGCAGGTGCCTAATTGTATTTATATAATGAGAGAAAAATAACTTGGCAGAAACCACTTTTTAGTTCTGATTTCTCCTTTTGCATCTATGCTGGGCTTGGTAAATATCTTAGTACGTGTTGCCTCAAATGTAGAATAGCCAGTGAACATCTGTAAATAAGATTTATTTTTGTAAAGTCTCTATGACTATAAAGTTGCTACTGACATTCTCCATGATGTGTCAGTTTTGGAGTCTGAAGGAAAAAGGCTAATTTGACCCATTTTGTTAATTCAGGCTTTTGAATGACTAAAGTATTTCTACTCTAATCTCAATTCACAGATCCATTTATTATGTGGTCTGACAGATGAGAGAGAATGATACTCATATATACACCTGTACACATACATGCACATACACACGCATGCACACACACACACACACCAAAAAGCTCACTGCCATTGAGTTGATCCTGACTCATAGTGACCCTATACGGTAGAGTAGAACTGCCCCATAAGGTTTCCAAGGTTGTAAATCCTTACGGAAGCAGACTGCCTCATCTTTCTCCCATGGAGCGGCTGATAGGTTCGAACTGCCAAACTTTTGGTTAGGGCCCAGTGCTTTAACCACTGTACTACCAGTTACATATATATGCACACATACATACAGAGATACATATACATACACACACACACACACGTATATGTAAGTACTATATACTTCAGCAAGGATAGAGCAAAATTGCAACCCTTCTAGTACTAAAGAAAATAATCTATTTTTAAAAAATGATTAAAATTAATAGTCTTGACACTTACAAGAAAGCCAGCTTCTGTTCTAAGGATATGAGGTGTCTGACTCTTGGATAGGAAAGAAACATCCTGGGCCAGTTCTCCTTACCCCAGAATGAGTCATGTGGTCTAGCTTTGAGCTAATCACAATGGTAGCCAGGCTTGTGTCATATGCCAGTCTCCAGAGCAGAGGGAAATCTTTAACCCACATGAAGCACATAGGGGCTAGGGATGAGAAACTTGGTTCCAGAAAGTAGGACTGAACATTGTTTCCAGAGAAAGGGAGAGTGAGTGCTAAGTAAGATAATACCCTCTAAAATGCACAGCTCTCTTGGTGCTTTTCTGAGGGGTACATTGACTGATGTGCATATGACACATTAAGAATTTTTCTTTTCCTCTCTTGAATGATTATAGCTCTTGGAAATTCAGAGTTGTATTCAAGTTGCAGGACCTTGTTTAATGTAATGAAGAATATGTTAGTTATCTTGTATATTCATATCTCTTGTATCTCTGTACAGTCTAAAAAGAAAGGAAATAATTGGCTGTAGTGAAACCAACTTTGTTTTCAAATGAAATGGACTGCGAGCTGTATTCTTGGAGTTGAAACAAAAACTATGTGGCCTCTTTGAACAATATCATCTTGGGGTCATTGTCATCAGGAAGTGATATTTCAAGCATTTCTTCACTAAATGTCATTCTTAAAGACTCTGAAACCATCTTTGTCCTGGGTCTACTTTTCTCTTCAGTTGCCCCTAGTAGAGCTGCTTTCTTATCACTTAAGTAAATAGATAACAATGGTACTTCGATTCTCTGTGGCATTCTTAATCAACAAAATGTAGCTTTGACCTTGATTTAGGTGTTGCTTCATAGATTTTTTTCCCCACCTACCTTGTAATCCCCTAATCTCACACTCCTCTATAATACAGTTCGTACTTTAATAGTTCTGAGCTGTATTCCAGGGAATGTTCCAAGTGCTTTACATATATTAAATGACTTAATCCTCACGACAACCTTATATTGTATTGTGGTCTGAATAATGTAGTCTTACTGCCAATATGCAGATAAGGAAACTAGGCACAGAGAGGTTAAGTGATTTAGCCAAGGTCACACAGCATATAGGAGGTGAAGCCAGGATCTGGACGCAGATAGTCTGGTTTCACAGTACTTGATCATAACTACTGACCTATTCCACCTGGCCAAAGTCAGTGTATTTTATTAACTGTTTCCTGTCTATTTAAGGCAGTGAGGTATAAAGAAAAGAATTTTAGACAAAGGCCAATTGGGGTTACGAAGTCACTTACCATTAATGTGTTCTTTCAGCATGTTTCAGATGTTACATGGCTTCTCTGAAGCTTAGTATCACCAACTGTAATTTAGGATAGTAATAACTACCTCTTAGGATTGTTCGAATTAAAAGGTACAGCATGTGAAGTGCCTAGCCCATACTAGACCCTCACTAAAATTATTAGTGTTTCTTTTCTAATCTACTTAAGTATATTTTTTAAAGGAGGGACATTTTTAAATATCCAACATTTCCAGAATTTAACTAGGGAAGAGATTGTGACTATGCAAAGCTTTGATCTGTCATAAGAGATTGTTCTTTGATACAATTTTTAAACCATAAATTTCTGGTGCAGTCCTGCTCAATCAAATGTGATCTCAGGGCAGGAGTCCCCACATGTTTCTGAATGGGCCACACAGTAGATATGTTAGGCTTGGCAGACCTGAGCATCTCAGTCACAACTACTCAGCCCTGCCTTTGGAGCATGAAAACAACCACAGATAGTGCTCCAGAAAAGGGCATGGCTGTGACCCTTGCACCACAGTTTGCTGACCTGTGACCTAGAGTATAATTTTTGGTGTAACCACCTTTATTTTAGCCAAGAAACATTTTTGTAGTCACTGGTCATTGCTATCCTGGGTTATTTTCTTTTTTCTTTTTTTTTTTTTAGGACAAGAATCATGAATTTATCAATAGGTCTATATTCATCTTATGAAAAATACTTTTTTGTAGAATGAGTTTGTTTTACAAAATACATTTTCATAAAGAAAAGCCTCTCTTTGTTAAGGAAGAACCCAGAATTTTACAATTAGTGATCATTGCCTCAAACAGTGGATTTCAAAGTGTAGTCCCTGGACCAGCAGTAGCAACATAACTTGGGGACTTATTAGAAAGGCCCAGTCTCCCATCCCACTCCAGACCCACCAGCTCAGAAACTCTGGG
>NW_006921736.1:7055398-7059996 GCF_000298275.1 Orycteropus afer afer | reverse complement strand
CTTTCCTTCAAGGCTCAGGGGTCCAAGATTATCTTCTGTGTCTGTATTTATTGGTTTCCCTTTTCTTTGTTGAAGAGGGTCTGTGCAATCCTTCTGCCTAGTCCGCCATCTTGCCCCGCCTCCTCCTGGGTTATTTTCAGTGGATTTACAGAGTCCTTAGGTTTATTCAGGGAGCTCTGGTGGCACTGTGGTTAAAGCATTGAGCTGTTAACCAAAAGTTTGGTGGTTTGAGTCCACCAGCTGCTCCATGGGAGAAAGATGAGGCAGTATGCTTCGGTATATATTTACAGCCTTGGAAACCAAATGGGCAGTCCTATTCTTTCCTATAGTGTCTCTATGAGTCAGAATTGACTTGATGGTCGTGGTTTTTTTTTTTCTTCTTCTTCTTCTTTTGTTTTGTTTTTGGGTTTATTCCTATTTTGGGGGATAACCCATTTCCCTTGGTGGTACAAGCAGTTAAGGCACTCAGCTGCTGACGGAAAGGTTGGAGGTATGAGTCTGCCCAGAAGCACCTCAGAAGAAAAACCTAGCAGTCTACTTGGAAAAGATTAGCCATTGAAAACCCCATGTAGCACAGTTCTACTGTAACACACTTGAAGTCGCTGCAAGTCAGAATCTAATTGAAGGCAGCTGGTTAGTGGTTCTCCATGTCCTTGGGGATGTATCCTACCCTGTGATATCATTCAACAAGTGCAGTTTTTATTCTTAATTTGAGTTTGGGGTCTTGCACCTGGCTCTTAGTGTTCAGTATATGGAAGAAAAGGGACTTTTCCTGGTAATTCTTCCAGTCTTCAATTACTCGAGCTAGTAAGATTACCTTTTAGGCTAAGATTGGTATTCAGGATAAAAATTCCACCTGGCAATAAAGTGACACTGTGAAGAGAGCGGGGTTAAGAAAAGGGAAGGAGGGAATTTAGATCTCCAAATAAGGCATACTTTTCCCTCTCCTAAGCAAGGAAAATATCATGAATGTTGGTAAATCAGAACCACAGTTGGCACTTTTCTGTTATCACTGTGTAGTGTTTGTTCCCAAGGTGAGATACATCACAGGGCCCTTGATTTCAAAGATAAACACTGTACAAATAACCATTCTGTTGTCTTTCCCTCCCAGCCAACTGAGGAGAGCTTTATCAGAATCAGCAGATACCTAGTCTGTTGTATGCATTTATTTCCCTGTTTCTTCTCAAAACAAGTTGCCATTTTAGTGTTGACATAAATATATATATATATATATATATTTGTAATCTGTCAACCATGAGTTATCACATGACTCTTGTGTTTGTTAGCGTTAACTGATACCAGCAGGTGCTCATGCTAACTGTAATGAAATCATCAAACCCTGCATTGCTTGGAATCTTCTAATAACAGAAAAACAAAAACAAGGCCAGTAACATCCAGATAGGTGAAGCCAGTCTGTAGTCTTCCATCCTCTTCCAACTTAGGTCAGTTCCCACCCCAACAAATGTTTAAATTAGGTTGAAGACACAATCTTCACCACTAAAAGCAAGAATTTATGATCCTTCCCTTTCTCTCTTTAAAAAAAAAAAAGGAAAAAAAATGGGGCAGAGGGGCTCAGACAATTCTTTGGCAAGGTAGGGAGTAGATTTGAAGGTTAAATCATGACCACATTTTCCTGTCTTTAACTTAGAAAGTAAAATCAGACACAGACCCATAGTTTCACAAATACTGAGTACTCTTACAGGCTTGAGGGGAAAAAAATTTCCATTTCCCTTAGTTTTTTTTTTTTTTTTTTTTTAAGTTGGTGTTTATATTATAGACAACTATCCAAATAAAACCCAGACCCATTGCCATCAAGTCAACAGACTCATTGCGACCCCACAGGACATAGTAGAAATGCTCCTTGGGATTTCAAAGGCAATGATCTTTACAGGAGAGCTCTGGTAGTGCCTCAGGCATTTGACTACTAACAAGAAGGCTGGTGGTTCAATCCTGCCAGTCACTCTTTGGAAGAAAGATTGGGCAATCTACTTCTGTAGATATACTGCCTCGGAACCCAATGTGGGGTTGCTATGAGTCAAATGGACTCGATGTCAGTGAGTTTGGGTTTTTTTTTTAATCTTTACAAAAGCAGACTGCCACATCTTTCTCTTGTGGAGCGGCAGCTGGTGAGTTCGATCTGTTGAACTTTCAATTGGCAACTGAGGGTTGTAACTACAATGCCATCAGGGCTTCATTAACATCTGAAGAAAGTATAATTTGTATCCTTGCATTAGTATTCCATTTGAGAAGTTTTTTGTTGTTTTGTTTTGGTCAGCCGGGAAGGGGTGTGGTGTGGTGTGGTGTGGTGTGGTGTTATTTTTCATGGAGAAATGCACCATGCAAGATAAAACAAAAATTCCTTTGCTTGTTAGTCAGAGATGTATTATTTATTAAAGCAAAAATAAATTTTATGTATGCTCTAACAGAAAAGAAGGAGAGAAATGTTTCAACAGAATGCTCAGAGGTAGAACTTTGGCCCTTTAGGAAAGGTTGAGGGCTGTAGACAGTAGAGGACATTTCATTGGTAATTTGCTTTTTTTTTCTTCTTCTGTGAATTTTACTTTTCAAAACTGTGAAGAGTTTTATGTGAAAGAAACTACTAAGTGCGCTCTGTAATGTTTTCACAAGTGTTTTTATCATGGTAACATCTTGTTTACTTTAGTTCCCTGCCTAAAACTACTTGGAACATGTTAAGAAAACATTTCAAAAAAGCCTCGACAAAGAGGCTTTTGTTTAACAGCCACCGTGAGGCTGCATGGCTCACAAAGGTGTTAACTTTCAGCCCCTTAAGCACTTCCACATGAAATTCCAGCAACTATGTTTGTGGTTTTGGAAAAACAAAGTGTATGTTAAAGAAACCAGGTAAATGCTAATACATGTCGAAGGAAGCCGGATATCATAAATTGTTTCAAACCCATTCGTAGCTCTGGGTTTGCACGCCTGAATGTTCTGCAGTGAAGTGAACTCCGGTTAGTGCAGGAGACTTGAGCATATGTAGAGGGAGTAGCCATCTATGATTGTGGGCGTATGCAAATAGAATTCCAGTTCCAAATTGAAATCTCAAGAACATGAATGTGAAATTTTTCCCCAGAAGAGTCCAGGTGATGAGTATTTGAGCATTGCATAATCAGCTTAATATTTTTGTGAATTTGACTTTTCATTTTTTAGTTATTTTATGAAAATAAAGATTAAAGATTGTGTGTCACATTTTTTCCCCTCCTTAGACTTCCTCTTTAACCTCTCTGACATTGTACAGGAGTTCAAGACCTTTCCAAGTACTCGAAGAGGTCAGAGTGGCCTAAATACCACAGTGCCCTCTAGTGATCTATAGAATATTAGATAGAAAAGTTTAGACAAGTTTGCCAAAGATAGCAGCCCCAGTGCCACCACTTTGCTCAAAAAGAAGCAAATAACATTTGAACGCAGTCAGGTTTTAGCCAGAAATACAAAGGAAATGTAATGTTTTTATGTACACTCTGAAGGCATTAGAGGACTTTTTGAATGTCAGTGCAATTAATTGTATGTATAACTACATATGCATATATAGCATATTGTATCACTATAGTTACATTGTTGCGTGTTCATATATTTTAAGAGCCATCAGTTAGGTATTTCACGTGATCATTTCCGGTGTATAATTAGAAGGCATTACTTAAAAGACAAGGATCATCTTTGCTTCATACTTTTATTGACACTGTCTACCATATTATGGCCATGTCTAAATGGTAAAATTTATTATTAGCAATAGTGTCACAAAAGTCTGAGACAGCGATTTTGCTTTCAATAAAAGTAGTTAAAAACCTTTTAGAAAATCCATAATTTTGATTGCTGGTACTTCATAAATGTATAACTGGTACTTTTTAGCTGTCTCTTTAGGGAAAAATGAGTTTTATCACCTGCGGTACCTGGGTTAATGAAATTGTGTGCTGGAATTTAGCCAGGATGAAAGATGAGATCATTCCAAGGTACTAATATTGGCAACAGGTCTCATAAAAAGCTCTGACTCTTGAGTGAAGTATCATTAGATTTTTTTTTTTTTGGTATTATTTTATTTAAATTGAGAGTTTAAGTTGTCATTCTCAAAGTTTCTATGCTAGTGAGATTCTCATTTGGCGTCACATTCAAAACCCAGTGACCTAAAAACCTTTACGGAGCCAATAGAAACAGAGAAATGTCCATCAGTGCCTGGTGAAGAATGTCCTTGCTTCAAATTTCACCTCCAGTTCCTGTTCAGCCTTTTTACAAATCACAACTCTCAGCTCAAATTTGAAATAATGCTGCCTTTTTCCCCCATGTTCCTCCTGTGTTTGATTGTTTGTGGATATTAGCTGTCCAGGAAATCCCATACTTACAGATATAAATCCAGAATGATCTTGTTTTTCCGCAGCCAGCCCAGGATGTATTAGACAGTTATGATGATTTGTTAATTTTTGTGACCTGTATTTATTTTATATGTGCTGTATACTTTGAGGGTGGAATCAGCTGTTGAAAGAGTCTCCGTCTTTCACACACAGAAAGGAAGCGCTCTGCTTTTCGCCTTTGGATCCTCCCGCCTTAATTTTGGAAAGTGTTTTTTCACTCTCTGAGTGTCTGCTCTG